>NW_018219362.1:60028-72454 GCF_001263595.1 Phalaenopsis equestris | reverse complement strand
TATATATTATTGTGAAAATACTACTTTTAACAACTAAAAAAGTTCTATGTGCATGAAAAAATAAAGAATTTTGGATGTTACCCATAAAGGTACACTAGTTAATCATTTTAATTGAGGCTAGGAATAGCCCTCCTTAGATTTTCTTATTTATCAGCTTCTATCCAAAGTTGGGAATACAAAGCACACTGCCCTGCTCAAAGCCCAAAGTTTAGTAAATTCTTACATTTAACCTTATCTTCTTTATGTGATAACGAGTTTGGTTTTACTTGATTAGTAATTTCTTTCAATGTACTTAATTTTTCTTTGTGTGGTTTTTTCTTTCAACAAGCTTAATTTTCAAGAACCTTTTCATATTAAGTTTATCTTACTAACATTGAAGAAATGATAAGAATCCCAGGAACGTAATTTTATTTTTACATTTATTGGACTTTACCGAGCTTTAACGTTCTTTTATATTTTGCATAATTGCAATATATGTTAGAATAAGAGAACCTTAGGAGGCAACTGCAGTAGGCCATGAGACCTAACATGAATTTCATGTTCACACTAAACTGTGAACCTAAAATCATTAAGTCAAGAAAAGTTGTAAGTAGATAAAGGACAACTTCTGTCAATGAATCAAGACACAATGTAAAACATAATCTACATCAACAAAACCTTTCATTAGATTTAAATAGTAAATTCATAGGACTTCAAGGTTTTTTTCCTGTTGTGACATAAATCATCAACTTATATTTAGGAATTTGCACAACCCTGTTTTGAATTATAAGCCCTAACTCTTTTAGGACTCAAAGGTCATGGTTCGATATGGCGTAAATCCTCCTATCTTCCTGGCTACTTGAATGATCGAGTATCATGTATGTTAAGTCGTAAATAATAAAAACTAGTAGAACTGAAATATTAAATAATATCATTTTCAAAGATCTAAAGCAAAATAGTAGGATAGTTAGGGAAGTCATCATGGTTTTCTTTGGATCCATGACATCCTCTTTCTTTTACTCCTTGAATTATGAAAATAATTGTTCTTATTAAGTCTTTTCCCACTTGACTTTTCCATGTCTGACCAAGAAATCCAAAATGTTAAATTTTTTAAAAAAATTACCTTTGATCATCATCAAGAGTTTTCTTAAGTTACTTCATTCATTTAGGATGTAATTAACAATAAGAGCTTTCCCTTATAGGGAACTTAAGAACCCAAGTAATATAAACCCTATCTAATCCTTATATGAAATTGGAGAACTTGTCGATCATACATAAATAGTTCACATACAACAACAGATGTCATAAGTTTCTTTATGTTATATGATCGAGCTCCAACACCTGACCCTCCCTGAGCTGTGAGAGAGGAACTAAATGAAATTAAAATTCTTACCCCTCAAACCTCTGAGGGCTCACCTACTGCTGGAGGTGAGACTTTAGGGGAGGCTAATGTGAATGCTAAATCTACCTTGAATTTCCCTGATAAAGGGAAAGTTGCTGATATGGACTCTTGTTAGAGGAAGAGTGGTAAACACAGAAAATTGAAAAGAAAAAGAAAAAAGTCTCTGAAGTTCAGAAATTACAAAGTGGGTCAAATGTTATGGACACAGGAGGCGAGAAGACGAATGGGCCCTCCCCATATAGAGGAAGGACCAGATCAAGATCTCTGCCCTCTCTACATATTATCCCCCTCATGATTAACCTACTTTGTTGGAATATCAGGGGCAATGCCCATCCTCAGTCCTTAAAAAGACCGATATATCTAAAATAAGAAGTGTATGATTTGGTGCTTTGCTATATTAGATCCTATGGTTCAGCACAATCCTCAAAGGTTTACCAGTAAGTTTCCTTGTTTCTCTCATTATGCTAATAACAATAACAAGATTTAGTTCTTCTGCAGAAAGGAAATACAATGGACCATCCAACTGGATCACCCACAACTTATTTATATTTCTCTCCAAATCCATGGTAATTAGGGTTTTTCCACTTTCATCTATGCTGGTTGGAATAAAGAAGAAAGAAGAGAGCTATGGAGGTGCCTTCATCAGATTAGTGAAAATATGCATTCCCCTTGGCTGGTGGGGCATGATTTTATTAATATTTCTTCTGCAGCTCAAAAATCTGGAGGTAGGGTCCCAAACATTTCCAAGATGACATCCTTTGGTGATAACATTCAAAATCCTGGTCTATTTGACTTGGTTTTTCAGGGCCCACCTTTCACCTAGAAGCGGGGTAAGTTGTGGGAAAAGCTTGATAGAATACTTGTCAATGATTGGTGGTTCCAAAAATACCTCCTTACTTTTATCTCCCATCTAACTCTTGCTGGTTCTAAACATAGGCCCTTACTAATTTCTATAACTTCCCAAAGCCTCCCAACTCATAATAATCCTTTCAGATACCTGATTTTGTGGTCTATACACCCCCATTTTGCTAATGTTGTTGCATCCAACTGAATTAGAGCTGAACACTCAGACCCCCCTGTAAAACTTAGTCTCCTTCATATTAAACTGAGCAAAGCCCTTATAAATTGGGTTTGGGACACGTTTGGTAATGTGTATGCTAATGTTGTGTCAGCCAAAAAGGAGGTTGAGGACCTAGAAGTTGCTGTTTAGAATGAGAAAGCTCAGGAATCTGATTTTCTCACTACTCAGACAAAACTGATTACTGCCATTGAGAACCTGGATCTTCTCCTCAAACAGAAGGCATCTATAAATATTTTACTGATGGAGATAGAAACACAAAATTCTACCATGCTTACATAAGTTACAAGAGGAAATGCAAAACCATACACTCCATTCAATCTTTTGAGGGGCATTGGCTCCATGAAAATGAAAGGTTTGTAAACATTGTTGTTAGTCACCACAAATTATTGATGAATTCTCATATCACCCTAAAGACTAATATTGATGCCACTTATTCTACAAAGGAGTTTGAGACCATTAGCATCCTTAGCTAACAGACCCCCCTTTTGAATTTGAAATCTAGAATGCCTTGAACAACATAGATAGCTCCAAATCTACAAAACCTGATGGTTTTACAACAGAATTCTAAAAAAAATCTTGGAATATCATTAATATTGAGGTTATTGAGGCTATTATTAGTTTCTTCAAAGGTAGCATCCTACCTAACTACTTCAGACTCCTCATTTGTTATTATCCCTAACACTGACCTAAAGAAGACTTGGTATCACTATAGGCCTATCTGTCTTACTTCAGTTATCTGTAAAATCATTAGCATTATAATTTTAAGAAGACTTTAACCCCATTTGGACAATCTAATCAGCCAAATGTGTTGTTGGCTCAGGAGTTGCTGCTGGATCTTGATAAAATCAATAGGGGTGGCAATATGATATACAAACTGGATATCAACATAACAGAAACCTCACTATTGTTCACATTGCAAGATGTTTGGTCATAATGTAGACAAATGTTACAGATTATATCCCCCAAACAGAAAAATGGCATGAAGAAACCACACAGTTACTGAAAAAATAGTAACTAATGCTGCAAGGAGTATTGCTGAAGAAATAATGTTAGAAAATATATGGAAAATAAATCAAAGGCTGGAAGAATCACCCCAAAGAATTAATGAGGTTCCACCAGATGCTGATCCTCTTGGAGAGCTATGTGAACCTAATAGTCAAGTTAACACCCCACTACACAGACCTATCAGAAAGGAAGACATTGAAATCACAAAAATCACAATTATCATTGAAATCACAATTATCACACCTACATCCCCTTTACAAGCTGAGAAGGGGAAGCAAATCATCACAGAGATACCTGACAAAGCACCAAAGGAACCGATCATTATTGAAATGAAACAAACCATTGAAGAAGAGTGGCAAATTAAAACAACAAGGAAAAGAAGAAAACCAGGGACAAAAGTGCAAAAATTACAATCAGGGGTAGACTATGAAGGCTGAAAGAGCAAGAAATGGTTCTTATTCTCCACTTCTTAGAGGAAGAACCAGATCTTGATTCCAACCTTCCCCACATCCTCCACTACATGATTAATCTAGTTTGCTGGAATATAAGGGGGATGGCTAACCCTCTTTCCCTAAAAAAGAGTTTTATAGCTGAATTTTAAACACAGGTTGTGGTGTATTGTTATCCTTGAACCAATGATTCACAAGAACCCTCAAAATCTGATTAAAAAGCTTGCTGGTTTCACCCATTTTGGGAACACTAACAATAAAATTTGGATATTTTGCATAAGAGAAGTCAACTCAAATATTCTAATTTATCATCCATAATTTGTCCACCTTTCATTCAATATGAATGGACATAAGGGTGAAGCTACCTTCATTTATGTTGGCTGCACAAAGGATGCTAGAAAGGAGCTATGGAATAGGTTGATTAACAACAGCCAACAAGTGGACTCTCCATGGCTGGTGGGGGGAGACTTCAATTGTATCACTTCTACTTCTGAAAAATCTGGAGGAAGAGTCCCAAATCCTGCCAAGATGAACACCTTCAGTGATAATATCCACAGGGCTGGTCTCTTTGATCTGGGTTTCAAGGGGCGAGCTTTCACTTGGAAAAGTGGAGCTATTTTGGAGAGGCTTCACAGAATGTTGGTAAATGATGCATGGTTTAACCATTTCCTCCTCACTTTTGTCACACATCTTAGTCTTGCTGGCTCAGATCATAGACCTGTACTTATAAACATTACTTCAACTGATATTTATAACTCCTTCCCTTTTAGATATCTTAACATGTGGGCTGCACACCCTTCCTACAATAAGTACATTGCTGACCTATGGAAAGGGGTTTCCCACCGTGACCCCTTTGTCAAGCTAAGTTTACTGCAAATCAAGATTGCCAAAGCCCTCAGAAGTTGGAGCTGGGAAACTTTTGGAAATGTGCATGCCAAAGTCCAGGAGGCTGAAGATGAAGTAAAAAATTTGGAGTAAGGAGAACATATTGGCAATGTGGAGGAAAATAAACTGATGATTGCTCAGAACAACCTTCTTAGTGCCATTGATTATCAAGAAATTTTTTCTTAAACAAAAGGAAGCTATGATTATTTTCACTGGTGGGGATAGAAACACTAGATTCTTTCATGGCTATATTAAATATAAAACAAAGTGCAACACAATCCATTCTATTAAAATGCCAATGGCCAGTGGTTACATTACAATACTGATATAGATAATGATCCTATAAGTTATTACAAAGATTTGCTAAATCAGGATCATAACTTCAGACCCCCTATTGAGAAGGCACACTTCCTTGCTGAACTGAATTACACTACTGGCCTCAAGCTTACAGGTATCCCCAATGAAAAAGAAATTTGGAATGCAATCAGCTTCACTGCTGAATTTTACAAGAAGTCCTGGGAGATTATTAAGGCTGATGTTATTTCTGCAGTAACAAGCTTCTTCCAAGGCAATAATCTACTAAAGTACTTTTGTTCCTCCACAACTGCACTGATTCCTAAATCTGATATACAGCAGAATGGGAACCATTTCTGGCCTATCTGTTTGACAACTGTCATTAGTAAATCCATCAGCAAAATCATTGTGAATAGGCTACAACCTCACATGGACTCTATAATTAAACCCAATCAAACAACCTTTGTGAAAGGTAGGTCCATCATTGATAACACTCTTCTGGCTCAAGAACTATTACAGGATTTGAACAAAACTTGTAGAGGGGGCAATATGGTATATAATTTGGACTTAAGGAGAGCTTATGATACCATAAGCTGAGATTTCATAATGGAAGTTCTTTTTGCCAGAGGCTTTGACATTGAATTCTGTCACCTGATTAAGAGATGGCTACATAACAATGAACACTCCATCTTGATAAATGGGAAAGGGAGGGGTTCTTTCACTGTTGCTAGAGGATTAAAGCAAGGGGATCCATTATCACTCGGCATTTTTATACCTGCTATTGATTACTTATCCAGAATGTTTGATGAAGCTTTCCTGAATCAGAGTCACAACAGATACCATCATAGATCCAACATTGTCATTACCCATTTACTATATGCTGATGACATAGTGGTCTTCTCCAGAGCCAGCATAAATTCTATCAGATAAGTTTTCCAGACACTACAAAAATTCCAAGCTCATTCCAAAATGTTCTTCAATCTAGCAAAGTGTCAAATGGTCTTCTATAAACATGCCTGCTCTACTCACAAACATTGGGCATCTGAATATACTGGCTTTACAACTTCCCAACTCTTAATTAAGTACCTTGGCTCGCTTCTTATCACTAGCAGAACCAAAAAAATTCAATTTGAAGAGGTATTGAACAAAATTTCTAGTCTTCTCAATAAGTGGACACAGGCCTTCCTATCTAATGGGGGAAGAATAACTTTGTTAAAGAGCATTATCACTACCTTCCCATCTTATATATTGTAAATGACTACCATTAAGAAAAGCACTCAAACCCAACTAGAAAGAATATTCAATAAATTTCTGTGGTCAGGTCAAAGACACAAATGCATTGGGCATCCTGGAGAAAAGCTGCTAAACCTCAAATTGCTGGGGGAATTGGCTTTAAGGATCTTGATCAACTCCTTCAAATTAATTTTTGTAAATTCTAGATTATGTTTAGAACCCAAAATTCCCTATGAGCAAAATTCATGTCGGGTAGGTATTGCAAAGATCAGCACCCCACACTGGTCCTAAGGAAAATTGGTGATTCTAAAATTTGGGTGAAAATGCTGAAAATCAGACATATTGCTGAAACCAATTATAGTTGGGAATTGGGCAAAGGTGATATCAAGTTTTGGCTTGACAATTGGTGTCCCAAAGACTGGTTATCCTCCATTACCAATATCTACAATAGTGATTTGAAAGTGGTTGATTGCTGGGATGGTGATGAGTGGTCCCTGGCAAAGTTATATAATCTTCTGCAACCTCACTGTATTAGTAAAGTATAAAGTTTAATAGAAGTACAGCTGACAAAGTAGTATGGCAGACTACTTCCCACTAAAGCCTTACCAACGCCATATACTCCAAAAGTTTCAGTTGGGAGCAATTACCCTGGGGTGATTATATATGGAATAAATTCTTATCCCCTTCTATTTCTTTTCTCTATTCGAGAATATTTCATAAACTGATCCCTACAGATGACATTCTCAAGCTGAAGGGATTGAGGGATCCTTCTAAATGCTGGTTATGTAAGAAGGAGGAGGAAACTCTGAATCACTTATTCTTTGAATGGAATTTTGCTCAACTAGTTTGGAAACAATTTTTGAATTAGTTGACAATTGATGAGAAAGAGTTCACTTGGGATAGACTTGTCAAGTGTTGGTTGTTCTGCCAGAAGAGAAAGTATGCTGCTAATCCTTTTACTATTGCTTGGTTCATCTGGATGGAAAGAAATAAGGTCAAGTTTGAGGAAGTTAATCCAAATGTTGGGAAAACTGCTAGAAATTGTTTAATTTATCTCCATAAGATGACCACCTGAAAAAGATTTCCTAACATTTCCAACTCCACCTATCAATTCTAAACCTATTAAAGTTATCAGAGTCTACTGGAAAACCCCAAAACATCCCACTGTGAAGATTAACGATGATGGAAGCTTTCAAAAAAATGGAGCTAAAGTGGGAGAAATTTACAGAAATCATTTGGGTAAGTGCCTGTTTTATTTCTATACCCCTATTTTGGTTAATGATGCCACTAAGACTGAACTCGTTGTTGTGTATTGAGCAATCAATCTTGCCACTAAGGCTAATTGGAATATGATTTGGCTGGAAGTGGACTCTGCTGTAATTATTCCCCTTTTAAATCATGAGGATGGGGCTCCCTGACATCACTCATACTGGCTAAACAAAATCAAAGATCTTAGTAGTAGAATATAAATCCAGTTCACTTTCATCTATAGGGAAGGAATTTAGCCTGCAAACTGGTTGGCCCAACTTGGATCACATTCTAAGAAGACTGAGGTTGTTGTTAACACTCCACCAACTCTCCATTATCTGCTGCAAGAAGAAACTATAGAAGTCCCCCACTTCAAAATTGCCTATAAGGACACATGACTACGTCAAGGGCAGATGCAACCTTACATTCATTTTCTTTCTTCGTTGAGTCATTGTAGTTTTTCCTTTTGGGGGGTGGTCCCAAGCCCCACTGTGCATTAGTCTCCCAGTCAATAGGAGATGCCATGAACCCCATAGTCTGACAAGATAAAGACCAAGACCAAAAGAGAGATCCCGGGTGAGCCAGACAACTCACAGAGATCCAAAGTAAACTCCTGCTGCTTAGGGCTCCCACCCCCAAGCAAGGGGTTATATGTGTGTGTGTGATTAAAAGAGTAGCTCATGGCTCCTTACACGTTCATAACAGAAAGGATATAGACTTGGGGAAGGGATGATACCCATCTAAAAACAAAAGAAAATACAATAAAGTCCTAGGGGTTCCACAATCCACATTACAACTCCATGCAAAAGTAATGAAAAAGGTAACAAAAGTCAAGAACCCAAAAAAAAACTGTATACCCACAACAGATATACCAATAAAGAATAGTATACCAAAAAAGGACATAAGCATCAAATCTCAAATATCAGTATATGAGAGCAGTAAAAATTTGCATAGCAACCTGTTAAACTGAGGTGGGGCAGCCAAGTAATCATCGAGACGTACAAAAATAACAGCAGCCCAAGTCTAAGGCAATAATAGATAGTCACAAATAAGCAAACTCCAGTCTTTGAAGTAGAAGAGTTCCTCAGTAAAGTGATGATCCGCAGGCTAAAGAAAACCTCCAGCATTCAGAAAATAGATTAGGTAAGTACCAGAGAACCTGCAGCAAGATTCAAAGTAGAGAGCAGGCAATTCCATATAATGTGTTGTAGATTAGGAGCACATTCGCCTTCTCTGTTTTATATAGATGTATGTAACAGATATGAATATAAATGTATATATATATATATATATATATCTTAATAAAAGGAGACTAGGCTCCTATTTAAATTACAAAAGGGAAGGCAAGAAAGGCACTTCCCTAAAGTTAAAGTGGCAAAACTCTAAAGAAAGGTAGATCAAGAAGATATCCTTTCAACAACAACTCTAAATGAGGAATGGTATAAGTATCAATGATGGTGTTCTGAGTATGGAGGCCAGCCTTAGCAAGCCAATTGCCAGGTTTGTTACCCTCCCTAAAAGTATTAGAAAGGGACATCTTTAACTTCAAGCTCAAGGTTTGTATACCAGTGATCCACTGAATTAGATACCAAGGGGCAGAAATCCTTCCTTCTAGGATTTTAAATAAGATCATGGAGTCAGTTTCCACCATTAAGAGATTCCAACTGCACTTTGTGGCTAAGAAAACAGCCCAATAAACAGCTTGGGCTTCAGCTTCCAGAGGGTCTTCAGCTTTGACAGGATACTGAAAATATAGTAGGCATTCACCTCTTGTATTTCTGAAAACTCCTCCAAAGCCAGCATTAAGAGAAATGAAGCTACCATCAGTATTGACTTTGACCCAACCCATAGGAGGACAATTCCAGTGAACAAGGATAGTTTGAAATTTCCTTGAACCAAAAAGGGAGGAACTTGAGGAGCTTCATAGGATTTCAGGAAGTTTCCTATGACAATGCAATTTTTGTAAGTAGCTGTAATAGTGAGTAGCAATGGTATTGGCATCCCATTGGACCTCATCAAATTTTAGCTTATTTCTTTCCATCCGAAAAAACCAAGCCCTGATACAAGGGATGGAAGGGAGCTGTTGGTCTTGCCAATCTTTCCAAATTAAATAAAACACATACCAAGACAGCTGGATGGCATTTAGTAGTTTAGGTAACAAAGTGTTCCAAACCTGCTAAACTTGATAGCATTTAAAGAATAAGTGGGGGAGGGATTCCTCCTCACATTTACATAGGCAGCATCTTGAAGGGCCTCTCAAACCTTTTAATTTTAAAATATCATCAGTAGGGATGAAGCCATATAGGACTTTCCAAGAGAAAAAGGTCATGGAAGGAGAAACAAACTTGTTCCACACACATTTAGTCCAAGATGGCTCCTGTTGAGGAAAGCATAAATTAGCAATGGAAGCTAAAAATTTCTGGGAAAGCTTCTTCTTCACAATAAGTTTGTCCTTCCTGGATCTATCAAAGGGTTTTTTTCATTATAGTATTAATTAATATATCATGAAAGATATTTTGAAGAGCTTGCTTGTTCCATCCATTAGCAGACCAAAGGTCAGCCACCTGTGTTGTGGAGTTGATTTGAGAATCAGTTGGAGGAGGGATTAAGCCTTCTCTAGTCTAGTTATCAAGCCACCCATTGAGTCTACCTTCCCCAATCTCCCAAATGAAGAGTTGTTCAGCCTTTGTTCTCATCTTCAACATATTCTTCCAAGTTTTAGAATCCCTCAATCTATTGGTCACAATAGAAGGATGCTGATCTTTGAAGTATTTTCCTTTTCAGAAATTTTGCCCAAATTGAATTCTGTGCTCTAAACATAACCCAAAGTTTGCAAAAATTAGTTTGGGTAATATGTTGGAAGCTCCCAGATCTCCAGCTCTAGCACTGCCACATATACTTTGCCATCTCACCCAATGCACTTGCTTTCTCTGGCCTGCCCATAAAAATCTATTGAAAGTTCTTTCAAGTGAGGTTTGGATGGATTTCTTCATAATAGAAACCTGAGATAAATAAGATTGGAGAGTTGCTAAGATTCTTTTGAGGAGAGTAATTCTTCCCCCATTTGAAACAAAAGTATTGGACCAACTATTGAGTTTATCTTGGACTTTAAGAAGAATATCATCAAATTGGACTTGCCTAGTCCTCCCTTTAATCAATAAGGTACCTAAGTATTTCAGAGGTAGAGAGATGGAGCAGAAGCGAGTGAAATCTGAAATCTAGTGTTTGATTTCAGGCTTCACCCATTTACTGAAGACAACCTGGAATTTCTGTTTATGAAACATCATCCCAAAGCAATCCTGGAATTTCTCCAGGCATTGAAAAAATAATTTGACTATGGGTTTAGTTGCTTTTGCAAATATAATAACATCATCAACAAAGGCTAAATGGTTAACTTCAATGGTAGATCTATGGCTATATAATGAGTGAGGAGCTTTGGTCATAAGTTGATTCAGCAGTTTAGATAAGTAATCAAAAGCAAGTATGAAGATAGTAGGGGATAAGGGGGGGTCACCTTGCTTGATTCCTCTAGTAGCAGTGAAGAAACCATGAGACTTCCCATTAATGATAATGGATTGATGATTATTTGACAGCCACCTTAGGATGAGAGAAATAAAGGCTTGAGAGAAACCCCTAGCAGACAACACCTCCACAATGAAGTCCCAATTAATGATATCATATGTCTTTTGGATATCAAGTTTGAAAATAAGATTCCCTCCTTTACATTGTTTGTCCAGGTCCAGAACAGCAGACAACACCTCCACAATGAAGTCCCAATTAATGATATCATATGTCTTTTGGATATCAAGTTTGAAAATAAGATTCCCTCCTTTACATTGTTTGTCCAGGTCCAGAACAAGTTCTTGTGCCAAGAGAACATTTTCCACTATGCTTCTTCCTTACACAAAGGCTGATTGATTTTCACTGATAAGATGAGGTAAATGAGGCTGCAATCTATTGGAAATGATTTTGCTAATAATTTTAGACAAAATATTTGTGAGATTGATTGGCCTGAATTGATCCCAAGAGAGCTTGGAATAGATTTTGGGGATTAAAATAATAGTAGAGCAGTTAAAATAGTTAGGCAAATTCATCCCTTTGATTCATCCAGTTAAAATAGTTAGGCAAATTCATCCCTTTGAAGAAGCTTTGTACTGCCTCATGATCATCACCCTTGATGATCTTCCAAGCTTTTTTGTAGAAATCAGCTGAGAATCCAACTGGTCCAACAACTTTGGAGCTGTCAATTGAGTTCAAGGCTGACCAAATTTCCAATTCTTCAGGGATAGAATCCAATTTCAGATTTCTTGTATATCCCTGATCAAAAAGATCTTGCTAGATTGGTAATTTGGTGAAAGGAGGTTGAGTGAATAAAGTTTGAAAATACTGGATGGCACTTGTTGCAATTAAGTCGTTAGAAAGTATCCAATGCGCTAATGGATCTTTAATCTTGTGAATGGTATTACATATCCTCCTATAGTTGATACAAACATGAAAGTACTTAGTATTTCTATCCCCTTCACAGAATCTGGTTTTTGCAGCCTTTTGAGCATAGAATTCCTCCTGCATACAAATAGCATTCATCAACTTTTCATTAGCCAGCAGTAAATTTAATTCGGTATCTGGATTGTTCTGAAGCCTAGCCTCCATTTCAAGCACTTCCTTATTAGCCTCCTTAACTCTCAAGTTAACATCTCCTACCACATTCCAGTTCCAATTAGATAAATTCTTTCCAATCTTCTTTTGCAACAACCACAGTTTGATCAGTGGGTTAGAGTGATAACACTCTTCCACCCCAAGCATATTTGATTAAGAAAATTAGTATGAGAGGACAACATGTTGAGATATCT
>NW_018219362.1:55108-60003 GCF_001263595.1 Phalaenopsis equestris | reverse complement strand
TTTCCCCTCCAAGGATATTTGATTAAGAAAATCAGTATGAGAGGACAACATGTTGAGGTATCTAAAGCTGGCTTTGTGTTTAACAGGAGATGCAGAAATGGTGATGAATAAAGGTCTATGGTCAGATCTTGTCATACTGAGATGTTGGACAGAGGCGTGTAAAAATTCATTCAGCCATAAGGAATTAACTAGGATTTTATCCAATCTTTCCCAAACAGGTCCTCTCTTCCAAGTAAACTTGGGTCTAGTGAAACCAAGATCAAATAAGCCAGCCAAGCTGATGTTGTCATTAAAGGGATTCATAGAATTAGAATTAGGAGGATTGCCTCATCATTTTTCGTAACTTGGAATACATCTACTCAAAGGCAGAACTAGGAAAACACAATTCCAGGATGTCATTGATCCCACAACTCCACTTTGGCTGTAGGAGAGCTTCCAGCATAGATAAAGGTAGTAAGGCCATCTTAATCACCAAAGTTAAATTTAATATGAAGGAATTGTGGATGATCCCATAAGACTTGACACATAACTTCTTTTCTATGTAATAACCAAATCTTATTGTTCAGATTAGATAAATAAGAAAAGCTAGAGAATTTTTTGAGGATTTTTTGAGGATATTTTGACAAAATAGCAATAAACCAGAATTTATACATCCTATTCAAAGCACTGAGTCTGTTAAGGGATTTAGGATGTGCCAATCCCCCAACATTCCAACACAATAGGTTCATCATCCAAAGGAGATGGATTTTCCCCTCCTTTTAGAGCTGTCCATGGCCTCCTTGGTTTCCAAATGAATATTTCTATCTCTAAGTAAATAAGTTCCTCCCTTCACATTGTCAAACTCCTGGGTGGCCTTTTTCTTTTTTTTTATTTTTTGAGTTTGCCAATCATCAGCCAATGCGGTCTGTAGTACCTCCACTAAAGTGGAGTCCACTGGAAAATCTTTTTGAACCACCTCACCAACATCCAACTGAGAGTTCAGGGGCTCTGGGTCAGAGGTTGCAAGGGCAGTATCTTCACAGGTTGTGATCTGTATTGCAGATGGTTCAAGGTGACATATTGAAGGGCCAATAGCCTCCTTGGGTAAATTTTTAGTCACAACAAATAAGGAATGCTCAGTACAATCCATGTTTATTTGATTGTCTACTATTTCAGTCTCAATGGCCACATCAGCCTTGATAGCCAAGATAGTGTCATCAGGACCATGGGCATTCCTCTCAGAAATGGTATCACCAGAACTCTTATCAGATATAGCCCTTTCTTTCTCAGACATAACAGCATCTTTTGAGGCCCCATGATGAGCGATCCTTAGGTGAGGATGTAGTTTAAAACACTTATTGCCAGTGTACCCAAACATGCAATAACGGAAACATTAGTAGGGCCTCTGTTCAGCAATGATTCTCTGCCAATACCCATTATGTTAAGTTCTCAACCATATTTCATCAATAGTTGGAAGAGTAAGGTCCCTTTCCACCAAGATTATGGCCACTGATGGTCTTGATAAATTAAAAGTTGGAACATCCAATTTAAGAGGGTTACTAAAGGCTTGTCCAATGTTAAACAGAACTTTATGGTTGAAAAATGGAGCTTTAGCCCAGGGAGCTTGAACCAAATAGGAACTATAGGAGGTTCCTTACCTGGATCAAAATCAGTAGACCACTTTAAGATTTTCATAGTGTTTCCCTATATCTATAAGATTTGTTAAGAAAATACTCTAGCATAATCATCTTCTCTAGTTAAAAAAATGAGAATGTGTCTGCCATCAATAAGGCCCACTCTCCAGGCTCCTTTAAGTTTGATGCCATCAAAATACTTTCTAATGGCTTCCATTTTGGCATGACCAAGCTGAAATTTGCCAATTAGAGTGAATTTGCAGTTTTTAGTCAAGTTATTAATATCTTCCTCATTATAAATAATAGCCATTTTACAACTTTTCCTACTCAAGGGTTTAATGAAGGGGTCAGCGACCTCATGGTAGCTTTAAGAGAAAACCAAATCATCAAAGCTTTTAATAAGGTCAAAGCCTTTGCCCACAACATCATCAAAAGTGGCCTTTGCCCATTGAATATTAGTGGCTAAATCCACATTACTAGGTTCAGCCATCAGCACTCCACATCAATGGAACAGTACCCCGACTACTACTAGAGAGAAAAAAGCACCAGGGGATAGAAAAACCAGAGAAAGCTTCCAAACAGAGAAGAAAAACCACCTGTAGGGAGAGAATAGAGAGTAAAAAGGGGAAGGAGATCACACCAACCTTAGCTAGTCTATGGGAATCCTAGCAGAGCCCAGCCAGCCGCCACCTCCAACATCTTGTTATATATATATATATATATATGTTTATGTCTTTATGTAGTCTGTGTATATAATAAAACATTTAAAAATATCTTTATTTACCTTATTTTATGGAAAACTTGAGAATTTATTGCAGTAGAGAGAAGAAAGGGGGGGTGGGGGGGGGGGGGGGTCCTTATGCTCACTAATGGTTCTTCTATATAGAGACCCCTTCTAGCCAGCCAATTGGATGGTTTATTTCCTTCTCTGTGAATACGGGAGATATATGGAGACTTTGTTTCTCTTTATTGATGAATACTATGAATCCAATATATATATATATATATATACTACCCCCCTACTAATTCCTTATGCTCACCACAGATTCTTCAGTATAGAGACCCCTTCTAGCCAGCCAATTGGATGGTTTATTTCCTTCTCTGTGAATACGGGAGAACTTGATAGAGCAAAATTTAAGCAATTGATGAATACTATGAATCCAATATATATATATACTACAGGCTCCACCCCCTACTAAAAAACTCTCTATTAATCCAAGGGTAGCTAGTCAGGTTTCTCATCAGAGACAAAGCAATAATATCACTACATTTAATCACCGGGATGCTGTCAAGCAAACCAGTAAAACTGTTTCTGTTAAGAGCACCAATCCTCCTGCCACATTCCCCTCTGGTGATCCACTGGGGGAATTATCAGAACCGCAAAACAACTTGGAAATTTCTTCAGGTTGTGTGGAGAGGGCAGAACTTAATGAAGTCAATATTATTATCCCTCCTTCCCCCACACTTGTTTGAAAAGAGAAATGTGCTCTGAAAAGTTCCTTGATCACTGAGGCTGACACTAGAATTATTGAAGCTGCTGCTGTTGAGGTGTAGCAGGCTTTGGGAGAAGATTGGCAAAGTCAGAAAATAAGGAAAAATAATGTGATGAAACGTTCCCTGATTAATGAGGCTACTCCTAGCATTGCAGAGGCTGATGTCATTGATTTGCAACAGGCTTTGGAAGAGGATTGGCAAATTCAGAAAACCAGGAAAAAGAAAAGCAGACTTCTGAGGTGTAGCAACTTCTACAAGGAACAAACTCTCCTAAGAAGGATGGAAAGGCTAAGACTCATTCTGGCTCTACCTCTACATATAATAGAGGAAGAACTAGGTCAAGGTCTCAACCATCCATTCAATTCTCACCTATCACTAATCAGTATTCCTCTTTGGAATGCTAAGGATCCCATGATTAATATTTTGTGTTGGAACATTAGAGGATTGGCTCACCCCTCCTCTCTTTTGAGATTAATACATCTCATCAAACTACACAAGATTTGGTGCTTTGCCAATCTTGAACCTATGGTCACCAAATATCGTCAAAACATCATCAACAAGTTTACGAACTTTACTTTTTATGCTAATTCCACTAAAAAAATCTGGCTCTTTGTCAGACCTGAAATTCAGTGCAGTTTACTTGTTAACCATGATCAATTTCTTCACATTCAGTTTGCTATTGGATCACAGGTGGGATTTGCATCATTCATCTATGCTAACAGCCTTCCTAGATACCAACAAGAACTGTGGCATGAGCTGATGACTTTGGGACAAAATATTGACTCTTTCTGGATTTTGGGAGGTGACTTCAATTGTATCACTTCTCCAACTCAAAAAAGAGGGGGTAAAGCCCCTTTACTTTCTCCAATAGCCAAATTCAATAACTTCATCAGTGATGCTGGTCTATTTGATCTTGGCTTTCAAGGTCCAAAGTTCACTTGGAGAAGAGGCACTTTGTGGGAAAGATTGGATAGATTGCTTGGTAACTCCTTATGGTTTCAAACTGTCACTCACCTTGCAATGGCTGGATCTGATCACAGACCTATCCTTTGCTCCATGGAGAACACGGCTAGACCAACTCATACACCTTTCAGATTCCAGAATATCTGGACTTTACATCCTGATTTCATTAAGGAAGTGGAAAACAATTGGAATTGCAACCTGAATGTTGACCTCTGGATCAGATTATGGTTAAAACAAAAGAACTTAGCCTCTCATCTGAAAAAATTGAATTGGGAAAGATTTGGTAATGTCAATGAACAACTGGAGGCCATCCAAAAAGAAGTTCATAGTTTGGAGGAAGGCTTACAAATGGGGATGAACTTTGAATATGTGGTTCACCATGCCAATAAGAGACTCCTTGCACAAATCAGCTACCTCGAATGTTTCTTAAAACAAAAATTTATTGTCACTAAATTCACTGATGGTGATAGAAATACTAGATACTATCATGCTTGTATCAATCATCAAAGGAAGTGTAACATGATCTTAAACATAACCAATATCAATGGCAGGAAGTTAACTAATGCAGAAGATATAGCTTGTGATGCAGTCCAACATTTCAAAAAGTTGTTCACCAATGAGCTAGATTTTAGAAGCCCAATTGAAACTGAGATGTTCACTCTTTGTCAGCAATATGTTCGAAATTTAAATCTCACTAGTACCCTTTTAGAAGATGAGATAAAACAAGCCTTAGATTCCATTGATGGCCTCAAAACTACCGGGCCTGATGTCTATACATCTACTTTCTATACAGCCACATGGGATATGACTAAACAAGACATTATG
>NW_018219362.1:52511-54923 GCF_001263595.1 Phalaenopsis equestris | reverse complement strand
CATTAGTGACAACCAAGTGGCTTTTATTAAAGGGAGGAATATTACTGACAACATCCTACTGCCCAAGAACTCCTGTTAGATCTTGACAGAATTTGTAGAGGAGGAAATGTCATTTTCAAACTGGACATAAGCAAAGCCTATGATACCATTAACTGGGAATTCATCCTTGATACTCTTTCTGCTAGAGTCTTCAATGAAGGATTTATAAATTTGATACACAGATGGCTTAATTGCAATGCACATTCAATTCTAATCAATGACAAGTGTCATGTCTTCTTCAATGCTACCAGGGGGATCAAGCTAGGAGACGCTTGTCTCCAACCATTTTTATACTTGCTCTGGACTACCTTTCAAGACAATTGAATAAGTTGGTTACTAATTCACCTCATTTGGCTTTCCATCACAGATCTAATATCCTTATAAGCCATTTAGCTTATGCTAATGACATAATTATTTTCTGCAATGCTTCCAAGAATTTTGTCAGGAGGGTATATAAATGTCTTCTCCACTTTCAGCATACTTCAGGTATGGCACTCAACAAACAAAAATGTCAATTTATTATTAATAAAAATTCCACACCTCAGCTCAAGCACTGGATCTCTGAATACACTGGATTTTTCTATGCCAACCTCCCCATTAAATAACTTGGAATACATCTACTCAAAGGCAGAACTAAGCAAACACAATTCCAGGATGTCATTGATCAGATCATAGCACCACTTGAACATTGGACTAACTCATTCCTCTCTAATGGTGGCAGGATCACTGTTTTAAGGATTATTCTCACTGCAACGCCTTATTATGTCCTACAAATGTTCTCCATGCAAAAGGGTACCCAAGACACTATTGGAAGGATCTTCAATAAATTTCTCTGGTCTGGTCAAAGAAAGCAATTTAATTGGCTCCCTTGGCAGAAATTATGTAAGCCTTTGCAAGCTGGTGGGTTGGGCTTCAAAGACTTCCAACACTTGGGTTTCATAAATCTTTACAAATTATGGATCAGATTCAGGTCCCACGATAGCCTTTGGGTAAGATTTCTAAAAGGGAAATATTGTAGATTTTTGCACCCTACTTTGGTATCCAAAAGGATGGGGGATTCCAAACTATGGAAAAAACTGCTGAAAATTAAAAATAAAGCTGAGAAACTCTTCCTTTGGGAGATACGAGATGAGCATATCAACTTTTGGTTAGATAACTGGGTCAGCAATGGAGAGAAACTTGAGTGCCTCACGCCCAATCCCAACTCTAATTGTCTAGTCAGAGATTATTGGTCTGATAATTAGTGGAACTGTAGACTGTTGAACACTACTCTTTTTAGTGAACATGTGAGGTGGTTTAAGGATACTCCTATCTTATCCATTTCCAAGTAAAAATAATTACTAAACAAGCTTACACCAGAAATTATCAGCCTACATTTACCATGATTTCTTTAATTGGAATCAGATGCCTTGGGGTCAAGCCATTTGGGGTAAATTCTTAACTCCCTCTATATCCTTCTTCTGCTAGAGATTTTGGCATTCCTTACTTCTTACAGATGGTATATTAAAGATGAAAGGGCTGAGAGGGCCTTCAATCTGCCCAGTTTGCTATGATGCTGAAGAAACCTTAGATCACCTATTTTTCTCATGTGCCCTCTCACAACAAAATTTGGTCAGGTTTAATCAAGCTCCTGAATATTAATAGTCACAATGTAAGCTGGCTTAAATCTAGCTGAAGCTGGGAAGAATGGCATAACAACAACCTTTGGGTGATACCCTGTATTGTGGTGTATTGTGGCTTGGTTCATATGGATGTACAGGAACCACAACAAATTTGATGAGAAGTTTTCAGGGTCAAAATCTGTGATTATTAATTGTATCTCTTATATTCAAAAATTTGATGAGAAGTTTTCATTTCCCTAATTTTATAAAGCACTGGACTCTAGGAAACAATACCCCTCTTCTTCAGTCTTTCCAACTTATCCTTTAGAGCCCTCCCTCTACTGGTTGGTTGAAGGTGAACACTGATGACAACTTCTCACGTGGTCATGCTGGTATTGGGGGAATCTTCAGGACCTCTCATGGTTCTCCCATTCTGTATTTCACTGCTCCTACTGTGGCAATGGATGCTCTTGAGGCTGAATTTATAGTTATCTACTGGGCTATCAAAATTGCTTGTTACTGCCATATGGGTCCTTTGATTATAGAAATATATTCTATTAATTGTATTAAAATCCTTCTTCATGAAGAATCCCCCCTTGGAATTTGACCAGATGGAATAATCTGTTAGTTGCCCTACTACCCAGATACATGATCAATATCAATTATATTCCTAGAGAGGGTATTTGTCCAGCTCATTGGCTTGCCTCCCAGGGTAGAAATACTGAACAAATTTTTGTTAGGCTAACACTTACACCTGAGTTAAAATTCCTGC
>NW_018219362.1:49790-52010 GCF_001263595.1 Phalaenopsis equestris | reverse complement strand
TATGTAAGGAGCATAGCTCCAATTCATTAAAGAAACCAAAACAAAATACAAAGGGGAAGAAAAGAAAAAAGGTGACAGGAGAGAGCCTTTATAAAGGAAGGCAACCTCTCAAACCCACTACAGATGTTATCTGATATAAGGGAGAGGCAACAGGTCACTGGGTAAGAGAAAGTCCAGTGGGGGGGATCGTTTTGCTCACTAAAGGTTCTTTTTCTTCTGTATAGAGACCCCTTCTAGCCAGCCAATTGGATGGTCTATTTCCTTCTCTGTGAATATGGGAGAACTTGATAGAGCAAAATTTAAGCAATTGATGAATACCAAAGATCCAGCTGATTAAGTTCGATGGGGTATCTGAAGACCCATGGATAATGTTAATAAGTTGCAAGGAGTCAGATTCTACATATAACTGATCTAACGGGCAAGATCTGGCTAAGGTTATGGCCCAAAATTCAACTTGACATTCTGCTGACATTCTGCTTCAAGTGAGTCAAGCATTTACAGGAGACTAAAAATATAAGATACATTTCCCCTCATGGTTCCTGAAAACCCCACCAATGCCAGCAGATTGAGATTTGTCGCTGCCATCAATGTTAATTTTGGTCCAGCCAAACTTTGGGAGGGTCCAGCAAATAGTCACAAATTTGGAAATATGTGGCTTGAGAAAAGGCCCAATCTCCAAGACAGCCTCAAACTTTTTTAAATTTAATCATTTTTTGAATAAAAGAAATATAGTTGAGGCCCACCCTCATAGGATCAAGATAGGAGTTGTCATGCTTTGCCTGGTTTCTAGCCATCCACACAAACCATGCCACAATATTGGGGATGTCCTGGAGTTTAGATCCCCTTGGAGTGGATGTCCTGGAGTTTAGATCCCCTCCAATCAGACCAGCTAGTATAGAAAACCTTCCATGTGAGATTCATTGTTGGGATCCTAATCACAAAGGACCAAACATCCTAACATCCTATACCCAATTGCAATCAAAGAAGAGATGGGTAATAGTTTCCTCATGAGACTAGCAAAAAGTGCATCTGGAGGGACCCCTCAGCCCCTTCAATTTCAAAATATCATCAGTGGGAATCAATTTTAAGAAGAGTCTCCATATGAAAAAGGACATGGATGGGGTAAGGAATTTATTCCAGATGGTATGACCCAGTGTACCAGTTGGGGGGACTGAGAGGGGATTGGGTTCTTTTTTATAACTATTCTGTCTGTAACCCTAGGTTTAACAAATAGCTTCTAAATATTGGATAGTTGAGAAGGGCTGCAGAAAGGAAGGATTGGAGAAAGGTTCCACATGTCATGAGCCCAGTTGTCTTTCACAAGCACAGAGGCAGTTGGAGCAATCTGATCCTGAAGAAGGCAGCCATCTAAGGACCAATTATCCCACTAGATGTTAACAAAGCCCTCACCTATTTCCAAGACAAACAATTGTTCAGCATCCTGCCTAGCTTTTGACATCCTTTTCCAGAAAAGGGAATCCCCTAAACCCACAGAGAGTTGGGTGGGGTGTTGATACCTGCAATATTTGCCCCATAGGAATTCAGCCCATAGGGAGGACTGAGATCTGAATCTGAGCCAGAGTTTGCAGAAATTAGTGTGCATAATTTGGGAGAAAGACTTGAAGCTTAACCCACCCTCCTGTTTACACACCTTAGCCCAAGAGGTCCAGTGTTTTTGCTTCCTATGGCCAGCCCATAGGAATCTATTAAAGATCCCTTCTAACAGTCTTTGAGAAGACTTTTTCAGAATATTCATTTGCAGTAAATAGGATGGTAAAGCAGATAGAACACTTTTGAGGAGTGTGATCCTAACCCATTGGATAAAAAGGAATTCTCCCATGCTTGCAATTTACTTTGGACCTTGTCAATTATATGATCAAATTGAATGTTCTTAGTTCTTCCTTTGATAAAAAAAGCCCCCAGATTTTTCATAGGAAGGTGACTGTTTTTGAAACCAGTGAAATCAGTAACCCAGGTCTTTAACTTAATATTGCACTGCTTACTGAAAATGGAGATGCACTTCTGTTTATTAAATTTCATTCCAGAAACATCTTGAAAGGTCTTGTCGGCACTATTTTTGGTGTGGGGTTTGCCCGTAAGAAGCTGTCGGTCATCGGAATTTGAAATCCCGTTACCTGCTTCGGAAGGATGTTTTTTTTTAAAAAAATTTAGTTTTGAAAAAGATGAAGTCAAACTGACCCCATAATTTTCATAGTTTAA
>NW_018219362.1:26689-42991 GCF_001263595.1 Phalaenopsis equestris | reverse complement strand
TTTCTAAGACTAGTCAATAGGAAAGTCCTATGGCTAGACCTAGGCTACTAAAGAAGTTTTCTAGACCTCAATCAAAAGTGAGGTCAACAGGTCTCAAGATACTGCATTAATAGTTTGAAAGCAACTTTGGAAGCTTTTGTAAAGATTATGATGTCATCAGCAAAGGCCAGATGATTAATTAACGTGGAAGATCTGTGACTATAAAGAGAATGGGGTTTCCTGGATGCCAACTCATTCAAACTTCTGGATAAGTAGTTAAAAGCTAAGATAAAGATAGTAGGGGAGAGGGGGTCACCTTGTTTTATACCTCTAGAAGCACTGAAAAACCCATGAGGGGATCCATTTATGAAGATTGAATGGAAAGTACTGGACAACCATCTGTTGATAAGAGAGAAAAAGGAGGGTGAGAAACCTCTAGCAATCATAACCTGTTCAATGAAACTCCAGCTTATAGTATCATAAGCCTTTTTAAGCCTTTTTGATATCTATTTTTTGATATCTATTTTGAAAATTAAGTTTCCTCCTCTAGTGATTCTGTCCAAGTCCAGTACCAATTCTTGGGCTAAGAGCACATTATCAACAATGTTTCTATCCCTGATGAAAGCAGACTGATTGCTGCAAATGATCTTGTTTAGGTGGGCTTGTAATCTCTGGACCAGGACTTTACTGATTATCTTAGAAATGACAGAAGTGAGACTAATGGGTCTGAAATCCTACTATTTGCAAGGAGTTTTATCCTTGGGAACCAGTGTAATGGTAGAAGAGGAGAAGTTTTTGGGGAGGTCAGCCCCCTAGAAAAAAACTTTGGACAGTGGCAATAACCTCACCCTTCACTATATGTCAGGCCTTTTTGTAGAAATCAGCAGAGAATCCATCAGGACCAGCCACCTTTGTGCTATCTATGGATTTTAGAGCTTCCCAAATTTCATTTTCATTAAGAATGCTAGTAAGGGACAGACTATTAGTAAATTCCCTTTCCTTATCAAACAGTGTTTCATTTATGGTTGAGTCAAATTTGAATTTTTTCTTAACAATTTTTGGAAATAATGTACTGCATCATTAGCAATTCCCTCAGCATTGGAAATCCAGTGACCCTCCTGAGAAAGGATTTTGTGAATTGTATTGCTTTTTCTCCTATAATTAATGTAGGCATGATAATATTTAGAGTTTCTGTCACCCTCACAAAACCTGATTTTATTAGCCTTTTGGGCATAGAGAGCCTCTTGCATGTTGATCAGGTCCAATAAGTTATCATTGGCTGACTGGAGGTCCATTTCAAACCCCTTGTCAGAAGTTAAGAGTTGTTCTAAATGCAAAACATTTTATTTGGCTTCAAGGACTTTCTTATCAATGTTCCCCACCTCTTTCTAGTTCCAATTAGTGAGATGTTTGCTGACTTTTTTATGT
The DNA here is from genome assembly GCF_001263595.1 of Phalaenopsis equestris. Taxonomy (NCBI): domain Eukaryota; kingdom Viridiplantae; phylum Streptophyta; class Magnoliopsida; order Asparagales; family Orchidaceae; genus Phalaenopsis; species Phalaenopsis equestris. The sequence goes on along the minus strand of NW_018219362.1, from coordinate 41,584 downwards.
AACATCCAAAGCTTGATACTTGGAACGTGATGGTGGACATCAGTCCAGGCCTTTGCTACTTGATTAATAAAATCCCCATGCATTGACCACATGTTCAGATATCTAAATTTGGCTTTAATTTTAGAAGAGGATGAAGATATTTGAATAAGTAAGGGTCTATGATCAGGCCCACTTATAGCCAAGTGTTGGACAAAAGTATGTAAGAACTCTCTAAACCATATGTCATTTACCAGAAATCTATCAAGCCTCTCCCAGATCTTCCCCCTTCTTCAAGTAAATTTAGCGCCTGTGAACCCCAAATCAAAAAGACCAGCAGACTGAATGTTGTCATTGAATGTGTTAATTAGATTAATATCAGGAGATCTCCCACCCTTGTTCTCACTAGGTGAAGAGAGGCTGTTCAAATGACCCCCAACTAACCAAAAATCCCTTATAGAGGTACTGAAATCTTATATTTGTTGCCATAGGTCCAGTCTTGCAGTAGTTGTACAGCCAACATAAATGAAGGTAGCAAATCCCTGATAGTAACTGAAGTTAAGCTGCAAATGGATGAATTAGTCTCCTTCTTTAAGAACAGTGCATTGGACTTCCTTACTTCCTTTCGGCAAAGAAGCCAAATTTTACTGTTAGTATTTATAAGAAGCTGGAAGCCAGGGAACTTCCTCACAAATCTATTGACATTTTTAGTGAACATTGGTTCAAGTAGAGCAATGATCCAAGGTTTGTACATCATGCTTAGAGCAAGGATTCTATTAAGGGATTTGGGATGTTCAAGTCCCCTAACATTCCAACAGATTGGATTCATTAACCAATAGAGGTGGATTTCCCTCTTCTCCTAGTTCTAATAGAGCTAGAAGAAGGAGGGGGGCCTCCTCCGAAGAGTATGAAGAGGAGATTAGGTTCTTTAATTCCATAGGCATTTTCTTATTTTTTGTTTTTTGGACTTGCCAACCAACTTCTAGGTTCCTGGCTAATTGCAAAATCAAGGGGTCCTCTGGTAGCTCAATAACTGTTGTCTCTTGATCAATAGGAAGTGTAGAAAGATCAGTACAGAGAGTTTGTTCAATTTGAGTAGAAAGTGGCATAAGGTGGAGGTGCTCAGCTGGTTATTCATGATTAAATTGGGGATTGGGTACCACACTCTCTTGTACGAAAGCTTGGGGCAGCTCTTGTTCATTTCTCCCAGGCACTTCAAACATATTAACAACACAATTAGTAGTAGTAGGTAACTCCTTGTTCTGTGGTGCAATATATATATATATATATATATATATTAATAAAAGGAGACAGTGGCTCCTACTTCATTTAACAAGAAAAAAGAGGGGGACAAGAGAAGGGAGCATACAAGTCCCTTCCCAAAAAACTTTTAACCAGAAAAAACTCTAATGAAAGGAAGAGCAACAGTGTCTCCTTTCAACAGTAACTCTAGCTGGGGGGTAGTAGAATTGCCTACCCCAGGGATCTCAGAATGAAGTCCTACCTTGGCTAGCCAATTTGCTGGCCTATTGCCTTCTCTCAATATATGTGAGTAAGAGGATCTAAAGCCCTTTCCCAAGGACTGAATCATTCCAATCCACTGCATCAGATACCAAGGAGTAGGTAACCTCCCTTCAATAATATCAATAAGAACCCGGGAATCAGATTCTAATATAATTGAGGTGAAGCTACACTTTTCGGCCATTAACATACCCCAATAAATAGCCAAAGTTTCTGCCTTCAGAGGGTCCTTAGCAATGGCAAGAGAGTGAAAGTAGAGTAAACACTTGCCATTACTGTTTCTGAACACCCCTCCAATACCAGCATAACCCCTCCTGCCATTACTGTTTCTGAACACCCCTCCAATACTAGCATTAGAGTTAGAAAAACTACCATCTGTGTTAACTTTAATTTCCCCCTTAGATGGAGGAATTGCCTGGATGAATGCATACTTGATTATTCTGGGGAGACTATGAGATGTATTGTGAAGTATATCAGGAAGCTTCCCATGACAATATAATCTCTGCAAATAGCTGAGGCGGTTGGTGGTTATGGTAGCAGCTCCCACCCAGATATCTTCATGTTTAATCTTGTTCGTAGCCATCCATATAAAATAAGCAGTGATAAAAGGAATTAGGGGTAATTATTACTCTTGCTAATCCTTCCAGCTGAGGGAGAAATCATTCCAGGACAAAAGAACAGTTTCTAACTTCAGTTTGAGAATTAAACAGTTCCAAACCTGTTTAACTGTGGAACATTGGAAAAATAAGTGCTTTATAGTTTCCTCATGGGAGTTACATAACCCACATCTAGAGGGACCTCTCAAGCCTTTTAACTTTAGCATATCATCTGTGGGTAGAAAGCCTTGGAGTAATCTCCAAGAGAAAAATGACATTGAAGGAGATAGGTATTTATTCCACACACATTTATTCCAGCTGACTCTGTGTTGAGGAAAACACAAGTTATCAATGGCTGTAGATAAAGACTGGGACACCTTCTTTTTCACAATCAGGATATCTTTACTATCTCTATCAATGTTACTTTTCATAACCTTCTGTAAAGTTGTATTATCCAGTATATTTTGTAAAGCTTGCTAGTTCCACTCCCCATTGAACCATAGGTCAGCCACCTGAGTTGTAGGATTTAATTGAGGGTTATATGAAGTGTTGATTAAGCCCTCACCAGTCCAATTATCCAGCCAGATATTAAGCTTGCCCTCACCAATTTTCTAGATGAAAAGATTTTCAGCCTGAGCTCTGACTTTTAGCATATTGGTCCAGGCCCTGGAATCCCCAAGTCTTTTAGTAACAAGGGAGGGATGCAACTCTCTACAGTATTTGCCCTTCAAAAATTTAGCCCAAAGAGAACTTTGGGCTCTGAACATCAACCTAAGCTTACAAAAATTGATTTGAGAGAGCTGAATGAGGCTTTTAAAGCCCAGCCCACCAGCACTAGTACTTCCACACATCTTTTGCCAACTGGTCCAATGCATTTGCTTCCTCCGACCTGCCCACAAAAATCTATTAAACATTCTCTCCAAAGTTAACTGTGTTGACTTTTTCATAACAGAAACCTGGGAGATATAGGATGGAAGAGCTGTCAATAAACTTTTTAGAAGAGTAACTCTACCCCCATTCGAAAGGAATGAATTTGCCCAGCGGTTTAGTTTGTCCTGAATTTTGGTGATACAGTCATCAAATTGAACTTGTCTTGTTTTCCCATTCACAAGCAAAAGTACCTTGGTATTTTAATGGGAAAGAGCTGGTCTTGAAGCCACTAAGTTCAGTAGTCCAATGCTTAGTTTGAGGTTTAACTATTTTGCTAAACACCAAAAGACATTTCTTAGTATAGAAATGCATACAAGAACATTGTTGAAATTTCTCCAGACATTGAAGGACCATTTTAACAGTTGGTTTGGTTGCTTTGGCAAAGATAATAACATCATCAGCAAATGCTAAATGATTCACAGCAATATTAGATCTATGACTGTACAGTGTATGAGGGGATGAAACCATGAGGTGATTCAACAATTTAGAGAAGTAACCAAATGCAATGATGAATATAGTTGGAGATAGTGGATCACCTTGCTTAATTCCTCTAGATGAGTTGAAGAAACCATGAGATTTACCATTAATAAACACAGATTAAGAGTTGTTTCGAAGCCATCTCTGTATCAGCAAGATAAATTCTTCATTAAAACCCATAGCATATAGCTCTTCCTCAATGAACTCCCAGTTGACGGTGTCATAAGCCTTCCTAATATCTAATTTCATTATTAGGTTTTCCCCTCTGCATTGCTTATCCAGATCCAACACCATTTCTTGGGCTAGCAGAACATTCTCTACAATACTTCTCCCTTTGATGAAAGCTGACTAGTTCTCACAAATAAGCTTGGGAAGTATGGGTTGGAGTCTGTTGGAGATCACTTTGCTAATCATTTTGGACATCACATTAGTGAGGTTTATGGGCCTGAAAAGATCCCAAGAGATTGCAGAAGAAGATTTGGGAATAAGAGTTATGTTGGAGCATTTAAAATAGTTGGGGAGATCCAAACCTCTGAAGAAACCTTGGACAACCTGTACAATATCATCTTTAATGATCTTCCATGATTTCTTGTAAAAATCTGCAGAAAATCCATCAGGTCCAGCAACTTTGGAGCTATCAACGGAAGCCAGAGCAGACCAAATTTCCTCTTCCCTATGAAAAGAAGTCAAATCCAGTCCCCTCATGAAGTTCTCATCCCTGCAAAACAAATCCTATTGGATGGGGGGCCTTAAATCAGATGGTTGTTTAAAGAGTGTTTGGTAGTAGTTAACAGCACTAGCAGCAATCAAGTCTTCAGAATGGAGCCGCTTGCCATCATTCTCCTTTATCTTATGCATTGTTTTGCACTTTCCTCTAAACTTGATACATGCATGAAAGTATTTTGAATTTTTATCCTCTTCAAAAAATCTGGTCTTAGCAGCCTTTTGGGCAAGGAAATCCTCCTGCATACAGATGGCATTCATCAAATTTTCATTAGCAATCAATAAATCCTTCTCCACCTCAGGGTTACTCTCTAATTTAGCCTCCAACTTAGCAATAGTCTTTTTAGCCTCCACAACATTTAAGTTGATATCACCCACTATTTTCCAATTCCAGTTAGATAAATGTCTACCTAACTTCTTTTGCAGTTGCCATAACTTAATCAGAGGGTTGGGATGGTGACAGTCCCCCCAAACCAATGAGACCTGATTTAGGAAGTCATGGTGGGAGGACCACATATTGAGGTATCTAAGACTTGGGTTGTGCTTAACATTTGATGCTGAAATATTCATAAGTAGTGGTCTATGATTTGATCCTGTCATGCTGAGATGCTACACAGAAGTGTGAATGAACTCACTAAACGACATGGAATTCACAAAAATTCTATCTAGCTTTTCCCAAGTTTGACCCCTCCTCCAGGTAAATTGTGGACCAGAAAAAACCAAGGTCATACAGGCCAGCCAAGTTGCTTTGATCATTGAAATAATTCATCTTGTTGAGGTCAGGTGGGGCACCACCCAACTTTTCTGAAGGTACTGAAATACAGTTAAAGTCTCCTCCACCCATCCAAAAAGAGTTACAAGAGCTACTAATACCTAAAAGACTCTCCCACAGCTCCTTTCTAGCACTAGGAGAACAACCAGCATATACAAAAGTAGCCAGACCAGACTGACTTCCCACTTGAAGCTTGATATGGAGGAATTGTTGGTGATCCCACAGTATACTGCAAGACATCTCCTTCCTATGTAACACCCAAATCTTATTATTCAAATTTGAGGCAAAAAGAAAACCAGGGAGTTCATTTATAATTCTCAGGGAATTTTTAGAGACCATAGGCTCCAGAATAGCCATCATCCAAAATTTATACATCCTATTTAAGGCCATCAGTCTGTTAAGGGATTTAGGATGTGCCAATCCCCTAACATTCCAACATAGAAAGTTCATCATCTAATAGATACAGATTTTCCCCTCCTTGCTTTAGCCATGTCCTCTAGAGCTTCTTTATGAGATTTTCTATCCCTGAGAATGTAACTTCTCCCTTTTTCAGAGTTTAAATCATGGAAACCCTTTTTCTTTTTCTTTGCTTTCTGGACCTTCCATTAATCCTCCAAGACTGTCTGAAACTCCTTAATTAAGGATGTGTCAATCTATTGTTTGCCCAGGGCAACCTCAGCCCCTAAATCCTGAATAGCATCCCCCGCCATAGTGTTCCAGTTGTTCCAGTCCCAGTCAGTGTTTAGAACTTCATTGGTTTTCTGGTTGCAGCCAGAAAGATCAGCTTCTGAAATATCATTTGCTTTGGCATTAATATCCTGCTGGTCAAGCAGGTCATCATTCATATCTTGGGAAGGGATGATACCCTGAAGGCCATCATCCTCACTTCCCTTGGTTATCTCCTGATTCAAAGGATTATCAAAATCCTCTTTTCTCAACAGCCCCACATCAACAGGTAATCTATCAGCCTCCTTAGAAGAGATCCCCCCAGCCGTTCTTCTGAGATGGGGATGGCTTTTATAGCATTTTTTATCAGTGTGCCCAAACATACTACAATGGAAACAGTAGTATGACTTCTGTTCAGCAACAATCCTTTGCCAATAGCAATTGTGCTCAGTCCCCAACAAGATTTCTTCCACAACAGGAAGGGTGATATCCCTTTCTACTAAAATTCTAGCTACTGAAGGTCTAGAAAGGTTGTAAGTAGGGACATCAAACTTCAAAGGTTTCCCCAGAGCTTGACCAATATTGAACAAAACTTTATGATTAAAGAAATGAAGCTTCAAACCAGGAAGTTTAAACCAAATAGGAACTACAGGCAGCTCCTTGCTCCGGTCAAACTCAGTGGACCATTTTAAGATCTTCATAGTAATACCATCAATCTGGAAAATCTGTTTTGAGAAAACTCTAGCATAATCATCTTCTCTTGACAATTTAATAAGGATGTGCCTGCCATCAATGAGACCCACCCTCCAAGCACCTTTGAGTTTAATGCCATCAAAGAATTTTCTGATGGCTTCCATTTTTGGGTGTCCCATCTGAAACTTACCAATGAGAGAAAATTTACAAACCTCAGTCAGTTTTTGTATCTCTGAATCATTATAAAAGATAGCCACCTTCCCATTTTTCCTACTCAGAGGTTTAATAAAAGAGTCAGCCGCCTCATGATAGCTCTGGGGGAAAACAAGGTCATCAAAATCCTTAACTGTATCCGCTCCTTTACCCACCACATCAGCAAACGTGGCCTTAGCCCATTGAACATTGGCAATAGAACAGTAACCGATTCAAATAAAGTTTTCCCGCTAAGCACAAAACCAGAAAACCTCACCAAGAAAAACACCCAGAAGAAAGAGAAGCCACTAGAGGAAGAGAAGGAACCAGTAAGCAACCACAAATTCAGGAACTACATGGAAACCCTATCAGAGTACCCACAAAGTCAGCCGCCACTCCAAGCTCCAAGTTTTTTACATATATATATATATATAAATGAGACTAAAATCACATATATAACTACCTCCTGTAAGAGCATATATATATGAAAAATCAAAAAATAAAAGGACAGAAAGTTACAATAATCTGCAGAAAGGCAGATTAGAAAGGTCACCCTTGAGAAGTAAATGATATGGTGGGGGAACCCCCTTGGATACGTTGGGTCTATCTGCCTCAGCACCATCCTGAGCAAGCCAATGAGAAGGTCTGTTACCTTCTCTGTGTATAAAAATGAATTTCAGATTAATGCCCTGAGAGTTATAGGAAATTCTATTCTTCCATTTCAGAATGTGTCAGGGGCAGGTTATGGTATTAAGGAGAGTGCTAATCATGACCTTGGAATCAGTCTCCACTATCAGATTATGAAAATTGGCCTTGGATGGAATAAAGGTGGCCCAAAAGATAGCCAATGCCTCAGCTTCTGGAGCATCAGTAGCAAAAACAGAAGTAAGGAAATGTAAGAGACAAGTACCATTTGAGTTTCTAAAAACACCTCCAATGCCAGCAGTGGACCTATAGAAGCTGCCATCAGTATTGGCTTTCAGCCAACCAGCGGGAGGTTTAATCTAGAAAACAAAGGGGTGCTCCGAAATAGGTTGATTTGCTAAAGAGTTGGTCTTGAAAAGATCAGGAAAAGCTTTCCAATGGGTAATTTTTTTTCAGAAAAGCTAAACAATTAGCATCCACCTTAGAGGGATGAGGTAAGTGATCATCAAATTTGGCCTTATTTCAAGCCATCCAAGTGAACCAAGCCACCACACATGGTATCACCAAAATTTTTAATTGAAACCTTTCATTCCAGCAAGATATAAATTTTTGTTAGGTGAGATTGATGGTTTGGACGTTCAAGTTTCTGAGGATAATTAACCAAATCTACTGGACAAATTGACATTGAAAAAACAGATGATCAGGTATTTCCTCTTGCCCTTTACATAGAAGACAACAATAAGGACCTCTCATTCCCTTCACTTTCAGAATGTCATCAGTTGGGAGGCATTTAGAGAAGATTCTCCAACAGCAGAAAGACATAGAGGGTGAGAGGAAATTATTCCAAATGGGTTTCCCCCAGAGACAACTCTCACCATGATGATGTAGGGAATAAATGTAAGCAGTAGTTGACTGGGAAACCCCTTTCTTCGAAATGAGTTTTTCCTTCTTAGAAGTATCCACAGGAATGTTTTTAATCCTGTTAATGGTAAAGTTATCCAGTATGTTGTTTAAGGCAGTAAGGTTCCACTGATTATCATTCCAGAAATCTGACACTTTGGTAGAATTTGGGTAGGAAGCAGTAACCTTGTCAGCAAGCTTCCTGTCCCCCATCCATTTGTCAAGCCAAAAATTAAGGTTCCCCTCTTCAAGATCCCATATAAATTAATCTTCAGCTTTATCTTTATATTTAATAATGTGAGACCAGATTCTGGAGTCTCCCAATTTAGGTGTAGCAAGAGTGGGATGTGAACCTCTACAATACTTGCCTTTAAGAAAGATAGCCCAAAGGGACACTTGAGCTCTAAAGTTTATCCACAATTTGCAAAAATTGATTAGATGTAGATGCTTGAAACTTATGAAACCCAGACCCCCCTTATGAGTTGGTTTACAAATAGAATTCCAGTTGGTCCAAAATGTTTCTGTGTTCTTTGTCCTACTTTGTCCTGACTAAAGAAATCTGTTGAAAGTTGTTTCAAAAAGGTGCTGAGTGCTCTTTTTCATAGTATTCATTTGGAGAATGTAGAATGGGAAGGCAGACAGGACATGTTTTAGGAGAGTAATCCTTCCTCCATTTGATAAGAAAGCATTAGTCCAGTTAGTGAGCTTAGCTTGGATCTTAGTCACTACTTCATCAAATTGGATTTGTCTTGTCCTTCCTTTTCAGTAAATGAACCCCTAAATATTTCAGATGAGAGTGGGGGGTTTGAAAACCAGTAAAATCAGAAACCCAATTTTTGAAAGGTTGTTTAACACCTTTGCTGTAGTAAATACAACATTTTTGCTTGTTCAGCTGTAGTCCAGAGCATAACAGAAAATCATTGAGAAGGGTTTGGATTTGTTTGGCAGCAGGTTTAGTGGCCTTAGAAAATAGAATAATATCATCTGCATATGAAAGAAGGCTGATGGCAATATTTGAGCTGTGCTTGAAAAGGTTGTGAGGAGAAATGTTTGGAATTTGGTTGAGAATAAGAGAAAGGTAGTCAAAGACAAGAATAAAAATAGTAGGGGAGAGAGGGTCACCTTGTTTGATTACCCTAGAGGCAATAAAGAAACCATGGGTCTTTCCATTGATGAGAATAGAGTGGGCATTATTATTCAGCCATCTTCTGATTAAGATTATGAAATCCATATTAAAACCTCTAGCATGATGAACCTCCTCAATGAAATGCCAGTGAATGGTGTCATAAGCTTTGCAAATATCCAATTTGTAATCAAATTTCCTCTGCATCTTTTATCCATATCTTAGAATAATTCTTGAGCTAAAAGGACATTGTCCACAATGCTTCTACCTTTGATGAAGGCAGTTTGGTTAATGCTGATGATCTTATTCACATGAGGTTGAATTCTGGCCACCAAAATCTTGCTAATGATTTTAGAGATCACACTTGTGAGACTTATGGGTCTGTATTGGTCCCATCTGTTACACACAGTCCCTTTAGGGATAAGGATAATGGTGGAAGAAGTGAAATACTTGGTGGGTTCAATACCAGTGAAAACTGCCTGCACAACATCCATAACATCATATTTAATTACATTCCAAGCTGATTTGTAAAAGTCAACAGAAAAGTCATCACGACCTGCTGCTTTATTGCTATCAATAGAGTTTAAGGCAATCTTGATCTCCTCATCAAAAGGGATGTCAGCAAGCTTGAGAGTAGAAGTATAGTGTCTGCAGTGGTCAAACAAATTGCCTTTAACTTCAGTCCTAGCCACCTCACTTCTAGTGAAGAGCCTTTGGTAATGCTCAACAGCACTATCAGCAATATCTTGGGGAGTGTTCAGCCAGTCTCCCTTGGAGTCTTTGATCTTATGAATCTCATTACATTTCCTTTTGTGATTAATAATAGCATGGTAATATTTGGAATTTCTGTCCCCCAAATAGAAATAATTTTGAGTAGCTTTCTGATGGAGTTGTTCCTACATGTAAATAGCATTCAATAGTCTTTCATTGGCATTATAGAGATCAGTTTCCAAATTAGGAATAAGACTGATTTTGGATTCCAAGTTAGTTACAATGGCTTCAGCTTTCACAACCCTAGTGTTTAAATTGCGAAAAGTCTGCCAATTCCAGGCTTTGAGTTTAGCAACAAGCCTTTTATGTAGAATCCATAATTTTACCGAAGGATTGTTATTGTGATAGCTAGCCCATACAGAACTAACTTGATTCAAAAAGTCTGGGTGGGATGACCAGACATTTAAATATCTGAAATGATTTTTGGTGGGGTTAATGAGCTGCTGATGGAGATCATAAGAAGTCTGTGGTCTGAACCAGACATTGATAGATGAGAGACATATGTATGAAAAAATCACTAAGCCAGTGATCATTAACAAGAGCTCTGTCAATTCTTTCCCATACCTTACCTCTTCTCCAAGTGAATCTGTGGCCAGAGAAACCCAAATCATAGAGTCTAGCCATATGCATGTTATCTAAGAAGAAGTTCATTTTGTTAATGTCAGGAGGTCTGCCTCCAATTTTTTCATCAGAAGAAGTCATGCAATTGAAATCTCCACAAACCAACCATTTTGAGGAGATGTTAATGCTCAGGTTAAGAAGCTCCTTCCAAAGCTCCACTCTCCCAGCAGAAGAGCTAGTGGCATAGACAAAAGTAGCATGAGCAAAATGGCCAGCTATAGAAAGGATACATGTAAGAACTGAGGGTGAACTAAGAGGATTTGCTAAGAGACTTCTTTCCTGCAGAGTAACCAAGTCTTATTATTACAATTAGCAGCAAAATGAAACCCAAGAAATTTTTGTAATTATTCTATCCTTATGCTTAGACACCATTGGTTCCTAAAGAGTAATACACCAAAGCTTGTACACCCTATTCAGATGCAATAATCTTCTAAGGGACCTAGGATGTGCCAATCCTCTAACATTCCAGCAAAGTAGGTTAATCATTGATCATTTTTTTAATCATTGATCATTGATCATTTTTCCTCTCCTCCTTGTTCAAGGAAGAGATTCCATACTTTTGGACATGAATTCTCCAGAGGTAGTTGCACTATGTTGCAGCTCTTGCATCAGCTTCATTTTCTTTTTGGACTGATGGATCTGCCATTCTTCCTCTAGGTCTAATTTCAGATTTTGAACCACATTATCATTCACAATATTAAAATAATATTGGGCTAATGTAGGAAGGTCACTATGATCCTTATCACAAGGAGTCAAAGTTAAGTCTTTGGGCAAGACAGTTGTTTTTGGGCAAGACAGTTGCAAGACAGTTGTTCCCAATTCAGAACACATTGCAGGGACTTCACCAGAAGAGGAGGGATCCTCAATAAGGGTAAGGGGAGGGGGCCAAGGGATCAGGATAGTGGAGGCTTCAGATGGGCCTTTAACAGGAAGTACAGTTACAACAATGGGGAAAAATGGTTCAGCTTGAGGGTCTTTAGATTGGGAAGGGGCAAGAGTGGAGGGGGGCAAAAAATAGGTTCCATCAAGATGAGTTTCAGCTAGGACTTCCACCAAGGGTGGGCAGTCAAAAGTAGGGGTATTTGAAGTAGGTAGATAATCAAATTTTGGGTTTTGAATCAAATTCTGGTTTTTGCACCAAGTTTCTGGTGGGAGAAGGTGGATCTAGCTGTGGAGTAGTAATTGGTTGTTTAGGGAAAGCTGACAGTCCAGAGGTTGAATTCTTTTTCTTGGGATGTAATCTGAAGCATCTGTTTTCAGTGTGTCCAAAGATCTTACAATTATGAAAATAATATGGTATTTGCTCCATAACTATTTTGTGCCAATAGCCATTGTTAACTGTACCCAACCAAATTTCATCAATTTTAGGTTGAGTGATATCCCTTTCCACTAGGATTTTAGCCACAGAAGGTCTTGACAGGTTAAAGGTGGGAGCATCCAACTTCATGGGTCTTCCAAGGGTAGTGCCAATGGTAAAAAGAACTTGGTGGTTGAAAAAATGAAGCTTCAATCCAGGAAGCTTAAACCGTATATGAACTATTGGAGGTTCCTTTGAAGGGTCAAAATAAATGGTCCATTTTAGCAGTTTCATAGAGATGCCATCCAAAAAGAGAACTTCCTTAGCAAAAAGCCTTGCATAATCCTCTTCCTTAGCTAACTGAATCATTATATGCCTTCCATCCATTAGTCCAACTTTCCAAGCACCAACCAGCTTTAAATCATCAAAATACTTCCTTATCTCATTCATTTTAGGATGGCTGAATTGAAATTTGCCCACTTGGGTGAATTTTCGAGCCTCAGCCAAAATGTTGATTTCCTGATCAGAGAACACAACAGCCACCTTGCCTCTTTTTCTGCATAAAGATTTCACATAGGGGCAATCTCCTTTACCAAAAGTAGCATCATGATAGGCTTGGGGGAAGACAAGATTCTCAACATTTTGCAATGTTTCAAAACACTTTCCCAGCACATCAATAAAAGTGGCTTTAGACCATTGAATGTTAGTTTATAAATCAATGGGAATAAGAGAGGCCAATAAGAACAGCCACAACAAACATAGGGTGGACAAACAGAGAAAAGAACCAATGGAACAGTAACTGAAAAGCTTAAGAGAAAACAACAGCAGAAAAGAGACCTTCAAAACACTGAAACACCTCCAAGAAGCTAAAGAAGGGTGGGGAGAAAAACAAATACAGTCAGGGAAGGTCAGTGAGAAGCAGGACATCACCATTGACACAGAAACATATAATTTTTAAATTTTGAAATAGTGCTTTATATAGAATTTTTAATTTTTGAAATTCCCAAACCTCCTAATATAAGAACTGATTCCAAAAATATTACTTAAGATATTGAATAGTTACAAGTAAATGATTTGTATGGGATAAAGTAATTACAAAACTTTGTCCAATGTACATTGTGGCTCATATTTTTTTTCCTTAATTCATTCTTTCATTCATTTATTAAAATGAAAAATATAAACAAAGAATAACTAAAATAAGAAAAAAATAATTAAAAAATAATAAAAACAAGAATAATAATATACAATTCAAATTGAATTAAGAAATTTTTAGTTCCCTAATATTTAATTGATCCATTAATTTCTTATAACACACTTTATTTTTCTTTGACAAATAAGTCAATAATCATTCACATTTTCCTATAATTATTTGTAGACCCCTTTGTGATTAAAAATCTCTTTTGTACAATTCTAAATGTGAAGTAAGTCTACGTACCTTACTAGTGAAATGGAATACTTGAAATTCAACAGATCCACTATTTTCTTCTTTCTCTTTTTGTGTAATAACTGAGATGAATGAATTTTTGTTTACCATAAATGAAAATTTGTATCTTTATTTTCAGTGAATTTTACCTATGAAGAAAAATAAAAAAAATTATCAAATATGCTAGTTATTTTTATCTTTTCATCTAGTATACATCCAAATTGATTTCTATTCATATACTCTTCTTTTCATTTATGTCATTTATGTTTTCATGTTTTGTATATTTTGATCAAAATATTCAAAACGTATATGTATTTGCAAAATAGAACTATTTCTTTATTCTTTTAATTAAATAAATTCCACTCTTCCTAATGAAAGTTGATATACTATGAAATCAACATCATGTATTATAATATTATCACATGATGTATGTGTTCTGACTTTCGCATCTACCAAATATGTTAGACGATATGTAAGAACTGATTCCAGAAATATTACTAAAGACATTGAAATTCTCAGTCGAGCAAATCTAAGTTATTTATGTGCAGAGGAAGAGGAGTCTATTCTTCATCTTTTGTGTAGGTGCAGGTTTGCTAAAGAGGTCTGGTCTAATTTCTCTAATAAGTTGACTCTGAATACCATTCATTTGGATTAGACTAACCTGCTGAAAGAGCTGAAAGTCTTCTTTGGTTGGTATTATCCCTTTCAAAGTGGTTTGGTTCATTTGGATGGCTAGGAACAAGGCAAAATTTGAAGGGCGAACCCTCACTGTGTCACAGGTGACTAGAAACTGATCTTCTATCTTCACAAGTTAATACATCACCAAAATTTCCCATATATTTTTCCCCTCCCCCCCTTAAAAAAAATCTAATCCACTAGTTACTACAATTTAATGGAATCTTCCTCATTGCCCATTCATCAAAATTAATATTGATGGTAGCTTCTCTCAGTTGGGTGCTAGTATGGGAGGGGTGTTCAGGGATCATGCTAGACACTGCCTTTTATTAATTCAAGCTCATTTATGTGCTTGAGATGCACTTGAAGCTTAGTTGAATTCTATTTTTTGGGCAATTCCTCTTTTCTGGATTAATGAGTGGCATCATTTAGTAGTTGAAGGAGATTCCCAAGGACTTTTGCAACTATTGGAGGAAGGGAGGTACTCCTCTTGAAACCATTCACAATGGTTAAACAAGATTCAGGTCAAGAAAGCTAGCATGAATGTTCATTTCTCCTTCATTTATAGGGAAATGAATGGAACTGCAAATTGTCTTGCTAGGTCTAGACTCTTCTCTAATGAGTGTTTTGCTCTTTTTTTCCTTCATCTCCTCTTATTTTTATAATTTTAGGGGATAAACTACATGCTCCCCATCTAAGGCTTGTAACATGAGCTTTATTTAATGAATGGTTAACCCTTCTATATATATATATATATATATAAAGCAAATCTACCTAGATGTACTTAAGGAATAGCATCTGGTAGCATTCTGGTAAATCTGAAATAGTTTACAAAATTTAGGAGAGTAAAAATGAAAAGGTATATATATATATATATATATTTATATATATATA
>NW_018219362.1:0-26656 GCF_001263595.1 Phalaenopsis equestris | reverse complement strand
TATATATATATATATATATATATATATATCTGTCAAGTATATGTACATATATGCACCATTACAAAATAGAAAAATGAGGTAGGTTCAACTTGTCCCCATGGAGAAGAAAGGATAATGAAGGAGGAGGTGTAGTATCAACTATGACTTATTCAGAATTTCTGCCAGTGGTAGCCAAAAAGTGAGCAGGTCCATTGCCTTCTCTGTTAATATGTTGAAATTCCACACTCCAACTGCCAAATGCATTCTTCAATTTTTTGATCCACCTTCCTATATACCGTGGTGGTTCCACCTCATTCTGCAATATTCTTATGCAAGTGATAGAGTCAGATTCAACAATTAATGGCCTGATTTTATAATGAAATGCAAGCATAATGCCCCAAAAGATTGCAATAAACTCAGCTTCCAAAGCATCAAGTGCCCAAGTTGGTGAGTAAAATAAAAGAACACATATCCCTTGTGAGTTTCTAAACACTCCCCTAAACCCAGCAGATCCCTTGGAAAAGCTACCATCAATGTTAAACTTCATCCATCCAACAAGAGGAGGAAACCACAATATCAAGGAAAATTTGATATTTGACTAATTTTTGCTTTGAGGTGCCCAATTCCTGAAGAGATGAGGGAACTTGTGAAGTTGAGTAATTTTCTATATGTAAGATGTGCAATTAGTGATAACAGATTTACGTAGAGTGAAAGTATCCTTAAATTAGCTTGATTTCTCACATCCACATAAACAAAGCCACCACATAAGGGATAACCAACAAATTAATCTCTTGTCAATCTCTCAAGTATGTTGAAAATTTATCCCAACGCAGGGTGAGGGTGTCAATTTTTAAATGTGACAATAGATCAATCCAAACTTATTGAGAAAAATTGCATTTGAAGAAAAGATGATCAAGTGTCTCATGGCAAAGATAACAACAAGAAGGACCTCTAAGACCATTCATTTTAAGAATATAATCTATTGGGAGCAAGGATTGCCAAAGGCTCCAACAGAAAAGTAGTCAACCACTGACCCCTAATTTCAGTTCCCCACTGAACAGTTGGCCAGTGAAAGTATTTTTGATAGATATATGCTGAAATTTTTGTGAGGGAGCTTTTTCGATGATGATCCTAACTTTTTGACCATGATAGAAAGGTGTTTTCTTTATCAGCTGTAGTTGATCATTATTTAGAATGATATGCAGTGGCGTAGAGTTTCATTGCTCATCTCACCAATAATCCTTAACCACATCTTTAAAATTGGGGTTATAGTTAGAGCATAGTACTTTTTCTCAATTCCAAGTCCACCTATCTAACCAAAATTTCATTTAAGCTTCTCCTAAATCCCAATTGAATGTCTCCTTAGCCTGTTGTCTGACTTCCAAAAGCTTGCCCCAAATCCTAGAGTCTCCCAGCTTTTTGTTAACAAGATTAGGGTGTACAGATCTACAATATTTCCCCATCATGAAATGAGCCCATAGACTATCCTGGACTCTGAATTTAATCCTCAACTTGCATAAATTAATGAAGCTAAGGTGTTCAAAATCTTTAAATCCCAAACCTCTAGCAAACTGAGGTTTGCATAATTTCTGGCAAGGAAGCCAGTGAACTTGCTTCTTCTAACTAGCCCATAAGAATTTCTTAAAAATTCTCCCCAAAAATTTTTGATTGCCTTTCTTCATAGTAAAAATTTGAAGAGCATATGAAGGAATGACAGTGAGAATTCTTTTGAGAAGTGTGATCCTCCCTCCATTAGAAAGGAATGAATTAGTCCAGCATTGATGTTGGGCTTTAATTTCAGCAATAACATCAATAAACTGAATTTGCTTTGTTCTGCCCTTAATTAGTTGAATTCCAAGAAATTTGATAGGTAAAGAGGACAGGCTAAATCTATTATAATTGGATATCCAGTTTTTTGTCTTTAGAGAAATGTTAAAGCAAACAAAAATTTGGCATTTTATTTAGTTAACTCCATACCTGAAGTATGGTGGAAGTTCTTAAGGCCCTTATACAGAGTTCTTGTAGCAATCTTTGTAGCAATCCAGAGTTCTTGTAGCAATCTTAGTGGCATTAGAAAAGATTATCAAATCATCTTCATAGGAAAGATGGCTAATGCACACATTGGATTTGTGTTGATAAGCCAAATGAAGAGAGGTTGAGAACATCTAATTTAATAATATGGATAAGTAGTCCATGGCCAGAATGAAAATTGTGGGGGATAAGGAATCCCTTGCTTGATCCCCCTAGAAGCTGAGAAGAAGCCACGACAATTGCCATTAACAAGTACAAAATGATTATTACATTGAAGCCATCGTTTAATAAGAAAAATTAAATCTTCAGAAAAACCCCTTGCAGCAAGAGTTTCCAAGATGAAAGCCCAATTAATTATGTCATAAGCCTTCTTGATATCCAATTTGTATATAACATTACATCCCATACACTTCCTGTCCAAATCTAATAGAAGTTCCTATGCTAGTAAAATTTTATCAGATATGACTCTCCCTTTAAGTAAAGCTACTTGATTAGAACTAATAATTTGTTCAACGTGGGGTTGAAGTCTAGAGACCAAAACTTTCCTGATTACTTAGGATATAACATTGGTCAAGCTAATGGGCCTGAAATTCCCGGAGTCTTTTTGTATTTTATTTTTTGGAATCAAAGTATTGGTTGAGGAAGTAAAATATCTTAGTGGATCAATACCTTTCAAAAAATTCTGAACAGCTGAATTGAATTCCTCCTTAATTACAGTCCAGGAGACCTAATAAAAATTGGCCATCAGGTCCAGTTGTCTTTTGCTCATCAATGGAGTCAAGAGCAGCTTTAATTTCAAGCTCAAAAGGAATTTGAGCAAGCAACAACCTCTTAACTTACTCTTGACAATAAACAAAAATAGTGGCATCAATATTAGATCTAGTAAATGGATGGAAATTAAATAAGTGCTGAAAGTAATGGACAATTATCTAAACTAAATAATATGCAATATGCACTATTGAACAACAAACTTTCTGTTTTTAATAAAAAGATAATTATCTAAACTAAAGTTAATTTTTGCACTAATGAAAATTTAAATATTTTTGGTATTTTAAAAAATATTTTTGGTATTTTATTTAAATATTTTTGGTATTTTAAATATTTTGATAGAATAATAACAATTTAAAAAGATAACTGGAGTTTTTGTAGAAAAAAAGCACTAAATATGATAATACTTTATTCTTGTTCTGAATCAAAAATAAGTATAGAATTATGTTTTGGAAGTATGCAAATTGTGTTGTGTCAAATAAGAGAAACAATATACTTTACCCTTACTAGAGATGCTATAAAGAACATTGGCTAATTTAAAGTTTGAATAGTTCTTAAGACCGACTAGGCAGGTAAGATACTAGCTCTCACTCTAGAGTTCCCTTGATTCCCTCCACCTGAGGGCTATCTGAGGGCTAACCAAAAATTATAAATCAAATTGGGGGCTTTAACATATCACTTTAAAGTCCTCTAATTCTACATCCTTCAATGAAAATTTTCCTATTTATTTGCACTCAATCATATGAACTACAATATGAACTACATTCTCAGCATTCTCAGTCATACAACCTCATGTTATTCTTTCCAATTGTTGATTGAGACAATACCAACCCAGTTCTTACATGTTCTCACAACTAATTTTAACATGTAGATTGGCCAAATCAAGAAGTAAGTGAAGTGCAGGGATTTAAATCATCACAACTTCTTCCATCATTGAAGATCAATACTTTCCAACTTCCATCCAAAACTTAATTACTTATTATTTTAAGAAGAAAAATAAAGAAACCTACTCAGAATTCATGGAGAAAATAAAACCACACTTTAGTTTAAAATAAGAAATGATTGTCAAACTAACAATAAGTCTCAATTAAAACAAAAAATAGTCTCAAAACAAAAAGATAAAAACTTATCTCAAGTCTGCCACCAAACTCTTGAAATTCCTTTAATTCTCTTCTATTTATAATCACTCAAAATAAAATAACAAAAAGGATAAAATATAAGTAAAATTTGTGCCTGAAAATCTCTCCGAATTAAGTACCAAAATGAGAACTTTCAAAACTTTTCATTACTTTCAGGACCTCACAGCTTTTCGGACCATGTCAGGACCCCTTTTAAAGTCTCAATCTTCCTTCTTTTGTAATTCTCCAAAAGGTACATTGGTATCTCTTCAAAATTTGTCTTTATTCAATGTATTTCCCCAAAAGATGTATCCTTTCATGATAATTTTCGTCCATGGTGGTTATAGCTACCTATTAAGCCGGTGGGTGCCTCAAAAACCTCTTCAAAATTCACAAAAACCGAATTTACTCGTCCAATAACTTTCACTAATGCTTAAGCCCTTAGCCTCGAGTGCTTAGGTGCACCCTTCTTTGTTCAACCAGCCTTCTCTGTTTAACCGTTGCTTAAGCGCCGGATATGGTGCTTAGGCGCCAAAACTCTTTTGCACATTTTTCACCTATTTGTTCCAAATTTGGTCCTTTTTTACTCCTTTAAGCATTTCTCACCCTTTTTACCTCTATCTGCAAGAAAAACACAAAAATTCCTTCCATTAAAGCACAATATCTCAAAAATAGATATAAAAATATGTCTAAAAACTTTATATATTTTAGGTGTATCAAAATCCCCCAAACAGAAAGTATTTCTTGTCCTTAAGTGACACTTCAATTTTTAAAAACTAAATATGTATGATATGTAAATGAGTTTCTTTAGGAGTTATTAGGAGTTACAAAAATTTATAACTCACTGATAATTAAAATCATGATTTACAACATAAAGAAATTTGTTTCAGTAAATGAGACCAACCTAAAGTTTAGAAATTCAAAAAGTTAAGAAAGATGAAAATATGAGTTTCTATCTATTTTAGAAATGTATTGTAGATTTTCTAAATTTAGAATTTAGTTCTTTTATTATCTCTAATTAAAAATTTTCATTAAAAATAATTTTACTTACTATATTATATATATGAGCTTAAGAGTTTCTCATGTTTTATACTTTGAAAAGATCAAATGTAGAACCAATTTTTGATTAGGCACTAATCTTTCTTTTTCTTTTTCTTTTTCTTTTTCTTTTTCTTTTTCTTTTTCTTTTCTTTCTTTTTTTTTCTTTTCTTTTTCTTTTCTTTCTATTTTTTTTTTCTTTTTCAAGCAAAGATTATTATATCTGGATAGACCTTTAATGATATTGAATTCCACTTCTCCTTTCCTAAAGCAAAGTCTTGATATAAGTTTTTTACTTATAAATATAATAACCATTTTGAAAATTATTCTTATTTTAATAAAAGAAATTTAAGTATTAAAAATAAAAGTCTAAATTATCTAAATTTATCAAAAATACAATTTTTCTTACTAGAAACAGTTACTTATATTAATCATTTTCTCATCTAAAAACTTTTTAACTTAAAATTTTTCTTCATTACTAAAAATTTTAACTAAATTTTCTTACTCATTTCAAAAATCAAATTTTACTTCCCTAATATAACTTCATATACATAATCAATTTTTTTCTTTTTAAATTAAATTCACTTGTAGCACATTTGTAAGCAAATAAAATTCCAGTTTTGAAAGTATTTTTCATCACCCCAAACTTAAATTTTTAACAATTAAATAATTTAGCATTAGATATATATATATGCAGGAATGAAAATTTAAAATAACATACTAATAGGATTTTTTAAACCCTAATGATACAAGTATAAAACTAAAAACAAGAGTAAAATTAATTTTCGATCAAATTTTCTATATTTTCATTTAAATGTAACATGTAGAGATTCATTTGTCTTTGAAGCAGTGGGTATAAACATAAAAGTAAACTAACAAAATAACATAATTTCAAAATCTCAACATAAAAACAAACTAACTAACATGATAAAAGAAAAATACTTGGTAGTAGTTTCAAAAATTTAAATTTTAGATCTAAGTTAGCTAGATTTTTAAACTTTTCAAAAGACATAGAATCAAGTTGAATCCTAAATTAACTAAAACAATATTAAACACACATCAACAGTTACTACCCTAGAATGTTAAAACAGGCCACTAACAAAACACAATATCACAATAACAATATAAAAGTTCTGAAACATAACATAGTACATAGTCCAAATCAACACAAAACAAATGTAGCAGTACTACATCAGCTTCAGGGAGATTTGCATAGAACTCTCTCAAAACAGATATAACTACCACAATAGAGAAATAATAGAATTATTCCCACTACCGGTGAACAATTAAATCTTCCACATCTCCACCCGGATTTATAAAACATCGCTCCTGAATCAATTTGAGTGATTGTAACGCATCACTATACTTATCTTGAGCTTTTGAACTAACAAATTTACTCGAATCGAAAGGGGCTTTGCCTTTGCTCCTCTTCATTCTTGGTGTCATTCTACAAATTTCATAAATTCTAACAATAACTTTAAAAATCAAGTTTAAATCACTAAAGTAAACTTCCAAAAGCACAAACTAAACTTCTCATGCAATTTCCATAGATTTTTCCTCATTTTTTACCATCAATAGCAAATTTTTGAATCTCTCTAAATGTGCTCAAAATACATGGTGAAAATCCAAAATTTTTACATAGAAGTAAAGCACTTACCTCAAAGAACTTGGATCTAGCAAATTTCACTTGATTCTACCAAGAAATCTTCACTTTAAATGTGCCCTAGCCCTCAAAAATTGCAAACTTGAGAGGAAGAAGGTAAAGGTGGCGTTAAAAATGGTGATTTCTAGCTCAAAAATTCACTTTCAACCATTTGAGAACGGGTTTTTGTGAACCGGCGCGTAAGCGCGGGTAAGTGGCGCTTAGGTGGCTGCCTCTCGGGTTTAAACGCGAGATGTGGCGCTTGGGCACTAGTGCACGACTTTTAAGAATTTCAAATTAAAGTAAAATGCACTATTTGCTTGAGTAAACCACCCCTAAATGGTCTCATAGCACTAAAATGGGTCTCATAGCACTATCTCATAGCACTAAAATGACTATTTTCAACTTCTTGTAACTCTCTTTTATCTCAAAATTTTCCTTAATAACTATTTCAATTTGAAGCTAAAACAACACAAAATTTGACACAAACAAACTTATATTAATTCACAAATGAGTACAAATACATGTAAACACTTAGTTCTCATTGCAAATAGTCTTGGATGAGAAAATTTTCCTAAATACAAACACTTACCACTCTTTCACAATTAAACACCTAAGTAACACAAACAGTAAAAGTAAGTCTTAAACACTAAAACACTTAAAGATAACGACTTTAAACACACAAAAATATAACTTCAAAAATAGAACTTAATTCCATTCTTCATTAGAGGGAACAAACTCAGGTCTTTCATTAATCTCTCCTTGGGCAACTGGAATATAAAGTTGATAAAATGGACGGTGGTGACATGCTCTCATGCAATCTTCTTTAATCCACTTTTGCTTAAGAAACATCTCCTTACTCGCTTCATTTATATAACTAGTGTGGCTAAATTGCATTTTCCAATTGTCATCCAATATGCTCAAGATGAGCATGATTCTTCAATACCTTAGTCTCTAGTACAGACATGGTATTTTCAATTTTGTTGATCTTTGTTGATCTTCTCTGTTTGTTGATCTTCTCTGATAACCCTTCAATACTAACGGCTAAGAAACCATTACACATCTCTTGTGCACTTTGACTGATGAATTTCTTTCTGATGGTCTCCTCCTTCTTCTTCAAATCCATCTCCCATGAAGACATCATCTTAAAATCTATCTCTCTCTTAGACTTTAGGGCTAGAAATGATCTCGTGTGAAATTCCTTCACTAAACCCTTCTATTTATAGGTTTAAAGCCATCCAATAACTCCTAAACACATTTACAAACTGCCTTAGCACGTTCTTGCAAACTTCTAGGTAGTTTTCCCTTTTAGGATATTAATTTCACACATGATTTTAAACTGCCATGCTTAAGCGCCGAATTTGGCGCTTAAGCGCTAGTGCACATTTTTGCACTAGTCAACTTAACATCCAAATTCTAATTTTTAACATATCTAGATCACTAAATAAAGTCTTAAAATCAATACTAAAACATAATAGTCTCGAAAATACTACCCCAAATTTTCTTAATCACACATGAAACAACAATCAAAATAAAAACACACTGATAATTATGGGTTGCTTCCCACAAAGTGCTTGGTTTTACATCGTTAGCCCGACGTAACCAGTGCTTAATCTGGTTGACCCAACATCATTGCATCATTAAATTTATGTTGATCCCCTATAAAAAAAGGATTCAGTTTATGTCCATCAACTTTAAATATTTTCTCAGGCTTAGAATCTTTAATATCCACAGCTCAAATAGGATAAACTTTAATTACAATAAGTGGGCCCATCCACCTGGACTTAAGCTTGCCTAGAAATAATCTTAGCCTTGAATTATATATAAAAACCTATTGCCCTAGCTAAAAATTTTTAATAAGAATCCTTCAATCAAGCCACATCTTAATCTTTTCTTTATAAATTTTTGCATTTTCATAAGATTCATTCCTTATCTCTTCAAGCTCATTTAATTGTAACAATCTTTTCTCACTAGCATCTTTCATATTATAATTGAACTCTTTAATCCCTCAATATGCCATATGCTCAAGTTTAACTGGTAAGTGACAAGTTTTTCCAAATATTAGTCTATATGGGGACATTCCTAAAGGTGTTATGTATGCAGTCCTATAAGCACGCAAAGCATAGTCAAGTTTGACTGACCAATCCATTTTTGTTGGATTCACATATTTTTCCATAATTCTTTTAATTTCCTGATTGCATAATTTAGCCAAACCACTTATTTGAGGATGATAAGCAGTAGCAATCCTATGATTTATATGATATTTCTTTAATAATTTCTCCATTATGGCATTTCAAAAATGACTTCCCCATCAGTAATGATTACTCTCACCATCCCAAATCTACAAAATATATTCATTTTCAAAAATTTTCCAACACTTTTAGCATCTCATTGAGGTAAAACAATAGCTTCTATCCATTTGGATACATAGTCCACTGCTAAAAAAATATTTAAATTTCCGAAAGATGGTATAAATGATCCCATGAAATCTAATCCCAAAACATTAAATATTTCAACTTCTAGCATATAATTATGGGGCATCACATTTCTTCTAGAAATATAGCCTACTCTTTGACATCTATCACAAGTTTTGATATAAGCTTTAACATCTCTAAAAATTGTAACCCAATAAAATCTAGATTGTAAAATTTTGCATGATATTTTATCAACACCAAAATGTCCCCCATAATCAGAATTATTACATTTTTGGATAATCTCATAAGTTTCTTCTAATGGTACACATCTTAGAATAATCAGATCCTTTCCTTTTTTATATAAAAATGGGTCATCCCAAAAATAAGTCTTAGCTTTAGAAATAGATTTTCTTTTCTGTTGGTATGTCATTCCATACAGTATAATATCACTAACAATAAAGTTCACAATGTCGGCAGACCACAGAACACACCACTCATTAATAACAAACAATTTTTCATATGGAATTTTTTTTTTAATTTCATTTTCAAAAGAGAGTTGTTTTTCTAATTCAAGCCTAGAAAAATGATCAGCAATTTGATTTTCAGTCCCCTTTCGATCTACTATTACCAAGTCAAATTCTTGCGAAGGAAGAATCCATCTTATAAGTCCAGGTTTAGCATCGTTCTTTTTCTTTAAATACTTAATAGCAGAATGATCTGTATGCACTACACAATGAGTTCCAATTAAATATGATCTAAAATTGTTCCAATTAAATATGATCTAAATTTATCAAAAGCATATGCTATTGCTGATAACTCTTTTTCAGTTGTTGTATAATCAATTTGAGTGTCATTAAGAGTTTTACTAGTGTAGCAAAAAATTTGAAAACATTAGCATATCTTTGTCCTAAAATAGCTCGAATAGCATAATCACTAGCATCAATTCAAAAGGTTTTCCCTAGTTTGGTGAAACTATAATTGGTGCAGTGATTAATTTTTCTTTTAATAAATTAAAAGCTTTTAGGCATTCCTCATCAAAATTGAAAATTATATCTTTCTCCAGTAAATGACATAAAGGCTTAGCAATCTTTGAATAGTCTTTATATATAGTCTGTAGAATCCAGCATGTTCTAAAAAACTCCTAATTTCCCTTACATTTATTGGATAATGTAAATTAGCAATCACTTGAATTTTAGTAGGATCTACTTCCATACCATTTTCTAATGTTTGATGTCCTAATACAATTCCTCCTGCTACCATAAATTGGCATTTTTCTCAGCTAAGGACTAAATTTGTTTCTCCACAACGCTTAAGAACTTTGGATAAATGTTCTAAACATGAGTTAAAGGTTCTAAACATGTAAATGTTCTAAACATGAGTTAAAGGAAGTTCCAAACACTAAAAAGTCATCCATGAATACTTCAATCCCTTTTTTAAAAAATTGTCAAAAAATTGTCATCATACATCTTTGAAATGTTGCAAGGGCATTACATAAACCAAAGAGCATTCTTCTAAAAGCAAAAGGACTGGTAAACATTGTTTTCCTTGATCCTCAAGAGATATTTGAATTTTGTGATAACCAGTATATCCCTCTAAAAAATAAAAGTAGTTATGCCCAACTAGTTTATCCAGCATTTGATCTAGAGAGGATAATGGAAAATGATCTTTCCTAGTGGCAAGATTTACTTTCTATAGTCAATGCATATTGGCCATCCTGTAACTTGTCTAGTAGATATTAACTTATTATGTTCATTTATAGTTATAGTTACTCCTCCTTTCTTAGGAATGCAACGAATTGGACTAACCCATGAACTATCTGAAATAAGGTTGATAATTCCTGCATCTAACTACTTTAGTATTTCTTTCTTTACAACTTCTTTCATAACAGGATTCAATTTCCTTTGCTGATCATCTCTGGGTTCGTAGTTCACTTCCATATGAATTCTATGCATAAAAATTGAAGGTCTGGTTCCTTTAATATCTGTAATTGTCCATCCAAAGGCTTTCTTAAATTTTTTTAAAATTTTTATCAACCTTTCTTCTTCTTCAATCATTAATTTTGAAGAAATTATAACTAGTAAAGTAATCTCCTAAAAAGGAATATTTTAAATGATCAGTAAGTAACTTCAACTCTAGTTCTGGAGGTTTTTCAATAGATGGACAAAATGATTTATCTTTGTCTATCGTGTCCAAAACTTCAAAACTTTCTCGAACATAGTTTGACTTTTCTTTAAAAAGATCTTCACGCTAATTTAATTCCTCTTCTTGCTCGTGTTCCAAAGACTTTCTTTAAAATTTTCTTTATAAGCAGTTTTAAAATGGCATTCACTTAGATATCTTATAACATCCATCCTATAGCAATCATTATCTTTACCTTTTGCAGGGTACTTTATTGAATTTGAAATGTTAAAAGTAACAATTTGATCATTGACGCGTATTATTAACTCCCCTTTCTGCCCATCTATCATTGCTCTTCCTGTGGAAAGGAAAGTTCTCCCTAAATTAAGAGGTATCTCTTTAACTTCCACAATATGTAGCACAATAAAAACAACAGAAAAGATAAATTGATCCACTTTCACCAGGACATCTTCTATAACATCTTCTATAACTCACCAGGACATCTTCTATAACTCCTTTAGGATATGTTATCGAACAATCTGCTAACTACAGAGTTACAGTTGTAGAGGTTTTTCCTCCTAATCCCAATCTTTTAAATATTGATTGATAATGGCATAAGGTTAATGCTTGCACCTAAATCACATAAAGCTTTCCCATAAAATATGTCTCATATTGCACATGAAATTGTAAAGCTACCAGGATCCTTAAGCTTTTCAGGAAGCTTCTTCTGATTTATCGCACTGCACTCCTCACTAAGTGGAATAGTCTCATTATCTTCAAACTTCCTTCTCTTGTTGAGAATATCCTTCATAAACTTTACAGAGCTTGGCATTTGTTCTAAGGCTTCAGCAAATGGAATATTAATTGTAAGCTTCTTAAATATTTCCAAAAATTTTCAAAATTTTTTATCCAACTTTTGCTGATGAAGTCTCTAAGGAAAGGGAGGTGGTGGTTTTTCCAAATCAATTTTTAGTGGATAAATAGGTCTCTTAGAATCTTTTGGAGCGTCTTTGGAGCGTCTTCTTTTGATTCTTCAATTTTTTCTCTCTCTATTTCAATTTCTTTTTGAACCCGACCTTCCAACTCTCTTCTACTTCTAAGTTTAACGGCTTTTACTTTTTCTTTATTATGATCTTTTGGATTTAATTCAGTATTACTAGGAAGTGTTCTTTGAGATCTATTCCTTAATGAATTTTTCAGTTGCCCAAGCTTATTCTCAATATTTCTAATTGTAACTCCTTGACTTTGTAATTGATTTCCCATTTGTAACACCACTTCTTTTATAGACAACTTCTTCTCCTTAGAATGTGTGTTACAGTGGAAACCTGGTGGATAAGTAGATCTATAATTATTATTCCCTTATTTGTTCCAGTTTTAGAATGGGTTTCCTTGGTTGTTCCCCCATTATTTAAAGCTAGGAAGGTTTTCCCAATCTGCATTATAATAGTTTGAATATGGGTTATTTGGCTTATTATTTATGACATTCAAGTTTTTAATGATGCTTGAGAATCTAACATTTGGCCGAATGAATTCTCTTAAATCATGGAAGTTGGTTGAGAAAAATTCATTCCAAAGGTCTAACTTTTTTGAAATTGCAGCAGCTTGATTTGCTAACATGATAAATGCATCAGTTTCATGAATATTGGCTACATTCTTAGGATTAGCCCTCTCAGAAGGCCATTAAAAGTTATTGGTAGCCATTTATTCAATTAAATCATAAGCATCATGAAATGGTTTTGACATCAATGAACCACCAAATGAACCACCAGCAACCAGCAACGGCATCGATAATTGATCAAAGAGATCCAACTAATCCATTATAAAAAGTTAAAATTATTAACCAATCTGGTATAGCATGGTGCAGATACTTTCTTAAGAGTTCTTTAAATCTTTCCCATGCTTCATAAATAGATTCCCCTTCAAATTGATTAAGAGATGTAATATCATTTTTATGCTTTGCATTTTTTGATGGTAGAAAGTATTTAGCAAGGAATTTTTGTGCTAACCCCAAGTTCTGATAGATCTAGGTGCTAATGAATTCAACCACATCTTAGCTTTATCCCTTAGTGAGAAAGGAAATAACCTAAGTCTTATGACATCATCTTATACACCATCATATTTAAATGTAGCGCACAATTCTAGAAAATTAGTAAGATGTAAATTTGGATCTTCAGTTGGTGATCCCCCAAGCTGATCATTTGATACCATTTTGACTAGCAAGTTTAAGCTCAAATGAATTAGCCACTACAGTAGGTTTTTAAATACAACAATAAAGTTCATTTATAGTAGGGTTGGCATAATCTCTCAAAGGTCTAAACTCTTGATGAATTTCAACATTTTTATTGTTTTGGTCTGTCATTTCTGTAATTTTTTTGGATTTTTCAAAATTAATAATTTTTTTTGTTTTTTCTGAAATAGAATTGAGTTATATGCATGTAAATTTTCTTTCATATATATTTTTGAAATTTTATACCTGAACTACACATATACTAACATATAATAAAATTAAATAAAATAAAAAAATAAAATAAGATAAGATAAGATAACTTAAAGTTTAAATAAGACATTCTAAGAATAGAAATTTGCTTTTAAAATCAATTTCTCCGAGACAATCGTGCCAAAAACTTGATCCCTGAATACTTGTAATATGCACAGTACAACAATAATTCGGATTATTTTTCACTTATAATTTTTCACTTATATTTCCTTAATTTGCAACAAAATCAAAAACTTGATCCTGAAGAAAAATAAGAATTTAACTTTTATTTTATATATATTGGGATACTAATCAAGTATGCATATCGTTATCAAGTTATATAGGACTTTTTTATTAAGACCTCAATATCGAACCCATAGAAAGAATACCTAATATTCACTATTAAACATCAAAATTTCTACTTTTAATAAAAAGATAATTAGATAAACTAAAGATAATTTTTGCAGTAATGAAACTTTAAATATTTTTCATATTTTCAAGATTTAGATAGAACAATACAATTTAAAAAGATAACTAGAGTTTTTGTAGAAGAAAAGCTCTAAATATGAAAATATCTTTCTTCTTGTTATGAATCAGTAATAAGTATAGGAATTGTATTGCGAAAGTACGAAAATTTTGTTGTGCCAAATAGGAGCAGAAATATTCTTTACCCTTACTAGAGATGCCATACTAGAGATGCCTACTAGAGATGCCATAAAGAACATTGGCTAATCTAAAGTTTGAATAGTTTTGGGGACTGGCTAAGCTGGGAAGATACTAGCCCTTACTCTAGAGTTCCCTTGATTCCGTCCACCTTGGGGCTAATATCTCGTATCAGAACTTAAAATAATAAACCAAGGTTGGGGCTTTAACCTGTCACTTTAAAGTCCTCTAAATCTACACCCTTCAATGAATATTTCCCTATTTATTTGCACTCAATCATATGAATTACATTCTCATTCATACAACCTCATGTGATTCTTTCCAATTCTTGACTGAGACAATACCAGTCCGGTCCTTACATGTTCAAACAATAAATTTGAACATCTGGATTGCCAAATCAAGAAGTAAATAAAGTGCATGGATTTAAATCATCACAACTTCTTTCATTATTCAAGATCAATACATGCCACAACTTCAATTCAAAACTTAATAACTTATTATTTTAAGAAGAAAGATAAAGAAAACTGCTCAGAGTCAATGGAAAAAACAAAACCACACTTTAGTTTAAAAGAAGAAATCATTATAAAACCAACAACAAGTCTCAATTAAAACTTAAAGTAGTCTCAAAAATAAAAATAAAAACTTATCTCAAGCCCTCCACCAAACTCTTGAAGTTCCTTTTATTCTATTCTCTTTACAATCACTCAAAATAAAATAACAAAAAGGATAAAATAAAAGTAAAAGTGGTGCATGAAAATCTCTGTGAAATAACACCCCAAATGAGATCTTTCAAAACTTTCCAATACTTTCAGGAACTCACGCCTTTTTGGACCTTTTCAGGATGCCTTTCAAAGTTCCAATCTTCCTTCTTCTGTAATTCTCCAAAAGGTACCTTAGTATCTCTTCAAAATGGGTCTTGATTGGATGTATTTCCCAAAATGATGCATCCTTTCATGATAATTTTCGTCCATGGTGGTTATAACCACTTATTAGGCCAATGGGTGCCTCAAAAACCTCTTCAAAATCAAAAACCTCTTCAAAATTTGCAAAAACCGAATTTACTCATCCAATAACTGCCACTAGCGCTTAAGCGTGGGGCCTCTGGTGCTTAGGTACGGCCTTCTTCGTTTAACTAGCGCTTAAGCGCCGCATTTGGAGCTTAGGCGCCAAAACTCTTTTACACATTTTTCACATTTTTGCTCTAAATTTGATCATTTTTCACTCCTTTAACAATTTTTCACCCTTTTTATATGTATCTACAAGAAAAACACAAAAATACTTTCCATTAAAGTGCAATATCTCAAAAATAGAAATAAGAATGTGTCTAAAAACACTATATATTTCAGATGTATCATTCCTCCATTGCTGAATATTACCACTTGAATTGTTATTCCAGTTAAAGTTGGGATGACTCCTTCAACCTGGGTTATGATAATTTGAATATGGGTTATTCTGCTTGTTATTTGTGGCATTCAAATTTTCTAATGATGCTTGAGAATCTATCATTTGGCCTAATGAATTATCTTCAATCATGGAAATTGTTTGAGAAAAATTCATTCTAAATTGGTCTAAATTCTTTGAAATTGCAGAAACTTGATTTGTTAACATAGTAAATGCATAAAATTCATTAATATTGGCTATTTTCTTAGGATTCACCCTCTTAGAAGGCTATTAAAATTTATTTGTAGTCATTTCTTCAATTAAAGCATAGGCTTCATGAAGTGGTTTTGACATCAATGAATCACCAGCAACGGCATCGATAATTAATCTATGAGATCCAACTAATCCATCAAAAAAATTTTGAATTATTAACCAATCTGGTATAGCATGGTGTGGATACTTTCTTAAGAGTTCTTTAAATCTTTCCCATGCTTCATAAATAGATTCCCCTTCAAACTGATTAAAAGATGTAATATCATTTTTAAGCTTAGCAGTTTTTTATGGTGGAAAATATTTAACAAAGAATATTTGTGCTAAATCACCCCAAGTTTTGATAGATCAAGCTGCTAACCAATTCAACCACATCTTAGCTTTATCCCTGAATGAGAAAGGAAATAACCTAAGTCTTATGACATCATCTGATACACCATCGTATTTAATTATAGCGCATAATTCTAGAAAATTGGTAAGATGTAAATTTGGATCCTCAGTTGGTAATCCCCAAATTGATTCTTTGATACCATTTGGATAATAGCAGGTTTAAGCTTAAATAAATTAGCCACCACAGTAAGTTTTTGAATACTACAATGAAGTTCATCTACAATAGGGTTGACATAATCTCTTAAAGGTCTAAACTCTTGATGAATTTCAGCATTTTGATCAATTTGGTTTGCCATTTATGTATTTTTTTTGGATTTTTCAATATTTTTAGTTTTTTGGGGTTTTCTGATTTTTCTAACAATTATCTCTAATTCAGAATCATAGGGCACTACTCCTTCAGAACCTGAACTACGCATAAACTAACATAAAATAAAATAAAACTAAACACACAAAATAAAATACAATAACTTAAAGTTTAAATAAGACTTTCTTAAAATAGAAATTTGCTTTTTCGTTATAATTTTCACTTCACTTCCCCGACAACGGCGCCAAAAACTGGATCCCGAAATTGCTTATATGCAACATTATAACAATAATTCTGATTATATTTTCCACTTATATTTCCTTATTTCACAACAAAACCAAAAACTTCATCTTGAAGAAAAATAAGAACTTTTAATTTATATATATTAGGATATTATGCAAGTATATGTATCGTTATCACGTAATATAGGACATTTTAATTAAGACCTGAATATCGAACCCACAGGGAAGACATGCAATATGCACTTTTTAGAAAACTTTTTACTTTTAAAAACACAATTATTTAAACTAAAGACATTTTTGCAATAAAGAAAGTTTAAATATTTTTGGTAATTTTAATATTTTGACAAAAATAGAACAAACTTAAAAAGATAACTTGAGTTTTTGTAGAAGAGAAGCACTAAATATGAAAATATATTTCTCCTTATCATGAATCAGTAATAAGTATAGGAATATTATTGTGGAAGTATGCATATTGTGTTGTGACAAATAGAAGCAATAATATTCTTTACCCTTTCTAGAGATGTTGTAAAGAACATTAGCTAATTTAAAGTTTGAATAATTCTGAAGTCCTGCTAAGACCATGAATAGTTCTGAAGACCAGTTAGGCAGGGAAGATACTAGCTCTCACTTTAGAGTTTCCTTGATTCCCTCCACCTGGGGCTAACATCTAGCATCAGAACCTAAAATAATAAACCAAGTTGGGAGCTTTAACCTGTCACTTTAAAGACCTCTAACTATACACCCTTCAATGAAAATTTCCCTATTTATTTGCACTTACTCATATGAACTATGTTCTCATTCATACAACCTCATGTGGTTCTTTTTAATTATTTACTGAGACAATTCCAACCTGGTTCTTACATGTTCTCAAAACAAATTTTAACATCTGGATTGGTCAAATGAAGAAGTATATGAAGTACATAGATTTAAATCATCACAACTTCTTCCAACATTGAAGGTCAATACTTTCCACAACTTCCATCCAATACTTAATTACTTATCATTTCAAGAATAAAGATAAAGAAAACTACTTAGAATCCATGGAGAAAATAAAATCACACTTTAGTTTAAAGTATAAATCATTGTCAAACCAACAACAAGTCTTAATTAAAACTAAAGTAGTTTGACACAAAAGATAAAAACTTATCTCAATTCCTCCACAAAACTCTTGAAGTTCCTTTGAATCTCTTCTCTTTTACAGTACTCTCAATATAAAACTAAAATAAAAAAGATAAATAAGTGGTGCCTGAAAAACTCTCCAAGTAACTCCCCAATTTTAAAACTATCAAAACTTTCCTAGTAGTTTCAGGACCCCCTTTCAAAGTCTCAATCTTCCTTCTTTTATAATTCTCCAAAAGGTGCCCTGGCATTTCTTTAAAATGTGTCTTGATTCGTTGTATTTCACCAAGATATGCATCCTTACGCAATAATTTTCATCCATGGTGGTTGTAATCACCTATTAAGCCAATAGGTGCCTCAAAAACCTCTTCAAAATTTACAAAAATCGAATTTACTCATCCAATAACTGCCACTGGCACTTAAGCATGGGGCCTCTAGCGCTTAGGTGGGACCTTCTTTATTTAACTGGCACTTAAGGGCCAGATCTGGCGCTTAGGCGTCAAAACACATCTGCACATTTTTCACCTTTTTGCTCCAAATTTGATCCTGTTATCTCATTTAAGAATTTTTCACCTTTTTATCTGTACTTGAAAGTAAAAACACAAAAATACTATCCATTAAAGTGCAATTTCTCAAAAATAGGTATAAAATTGTGTCTAAAAACACTATATATTTTAGGCATATCACGCATCATTCTACAATTTTTCTAATTTGCAGTCAATCCCAAGTGCCATATGAAAGTTGGGAAAAAGTATTTCTACCTTGGGAGCCCACGTCCCTATTGATAATAATTATGTTAGAAATGGAAATGAAGCATTAAATGTTATTATATATCATTCTTCAGTGCTTCAACTCCATTAATACCACCAACTGTTGGAAGTTAACTTGCTTTGGAGAAGAAATTGAAGAAAATTAAAAAGGAACTTCAGAGTCTTATGATTGCATTTGGAGATCCTAAGTACCTTTTTGATAACCTAGATTGGAGAATGAAAGAAAAATTTGATCGTACTGAAACTTATGAAGCAGGATTAGTTTGAATGTTTAAAAAAAATTGGTGGGTCGAAGACAATTTGACAGATCAATTCCCGTATAAGCCCTTCTACAACCTATATGTTTATTACCAATCCATGGGAGATATTAGAGGAGGAGAAAGCACTGAAGAAGAGGTAGAATAATTGAAGACTTTGGATTCTATATTTGTTTAAGAATATTTATGTATTTAATGTAATTGTGTGGATTGGATTTGTTTTAGTTTGTTTCGCTTTAGAATTCTGAACTTTTATTATGTGTATAGTTTTGTATGAAAGTTTAGTGTTGTGGCCTAATTTTGACATTGATTTATACTTAGATTGCTTAATAGGTGTGAATGCTTAATTTGAAAAATGTGTTTGTAAAAAGTGTATTTTCATATATAAAATATAAAATTTTCATATATAAAATTTAGTTTGTTATTGTTTGTGAAAATGATTGTTTGTGAAATGTTTGTTTGTGAATTATTGTTAGAAAAAAATTTGTGTTTAAAAATACTAAAAAACTTTGGAGTAAATTGAAAGGAAATTTAAAATTTGAAAAAATCAATACTTGAATTTTGGGCCTTCAGCACCGACGGCGCCTTCGACCCGTGAGGAGCCCTTAACCTTTTAAATTTACGATTTTCGTCGTAAACCTCCATTTTTACCCCATGAGTTACCTTCAACCTTCAGTTTTCACACCTAGGGCTTGATTTTTTACGGATTTGAGGCAATTTAGAAGCAAACGAAATTTGAATTTCATCTTCTCTAGGTAAGAGCTACACGTTAAACAAAAAAATTTCCGGAGGCCTCTGATGATTTTCTTTTTTGTTCGTGGAAAAAGGGTGGAGTTTACTCCATGAAAAATAAATGAGCTTTAACAGTTAGAGGATGCTTATAGATGTCAGTATCATTCATTTTCAACTACAAATGAGGCCTTAGATGATGTAATTTCTTTTCTGACTAGAGAGAAAGGGGCTTAGAAAGTAAATTATGGAGTTAAAGTCAACTTTCCCCTTTCTATGCTAAATGTAGTATATAAGGCCTCACATTATTTTGACCATTAAAAACTGGCTTCACTTGAAAATATAGTAAATGAGGATGAAATTAAGTTCCTTCTTTTTAAAATAAATTCTGAAATAAATTAATCTTTAAAAATTGGCTTCTAAGGGTTGAAATTAAGTTCCTTCTTTTTTAATTAAAAATTGGCTTCACTTGAATCAACTTAAGGAAAAAGACTTGGACACATTTTCTAAACTTTTTATTTTAATATTACCTTATTTTTTAGTAAATTTTATGAAGTTCTTTTTCATATGAATATTCTAAGTGATTTTAATATGAAAAATTGCATTTTGTCTTGAAAGAAACAGAGGATCAAAAAGCTTGGACTTAATTGTTGAATATCCTTACACCTTTAAAATTAACTGGAGTTGTTTTGAGTTTTTCTTAAGTTATATTATTATTTTTAGAGAACTAAAATATGAAAATCTAGATATCTAGAAGTTAAATTCTTTATCAAAAGTCATACTTTTATATAGTAGAGGGGTTACTTGAGGACAAGTAACATGTAAGTTTGGGGGATTTTGATACACCAAAAATATATACATTTTTAGACCCATATTTTATACTTATTTTTTGTTATATTACACTTTAATGGAAGGTATTTTTATTTTTTCTAGTAGGTTGTTGATTTTAGGACTTAAAGCAAAAAGAAAGTAAAAAGGATGGAATTTGGAGTCAAAATGATATTTTTG
This sequence comes from Phalaenopsis equestris, assembly GCF_001263595.1. NCBI lineage: Eukaryota > Viridiplantae > Streptophyta > Magnoliopsida > Asparagales > Orchidaceae > Phalaenopsis > Phalaenopsis equestris. Next base: position 5,940 of record NW_018219362.1, on the reverse strand, counting down.
AAGAATTACTCGGTGCCGACTGCGCCAAGGGCAGCGCCTACCGCACCAAAGGCAGCACCGACAACGCAGAATAATAGAATAGACTAAGAATTTTACTCAACACCAACGACGTCAAAAGAGCGTTGATGGCGCCTTTAAATAGAGAGCAGCGAATTAAATTGTGGGACACTGGAACCGACGGCGGGGGAATGGCGCTTACGGCACCAATGTCGGTTCAACCTTTGTTTCTAAAAGATTTGACATATTTGGATGATTTTTGAAGAGATTTTTGAGGCACCTCTTAGAGAACCAACCCTAAGCTCTGTTTGGGACTGAAGTTCATCAAGAAATAGACTCATTCACTCCTTCACACATTCACTCATTCACATTTTTTTTCGCTCCAAAACGTTCCACCATGCTCTATTTTTGCCATTCTTCATAATCCATTTTCATTCCACCACCACATTAGAGTTAATTAGTGAGTTTTTATTTATAATTTAGATTTTGTGTGGTGATATTAAGTGTGAAACTTTTTGTAAGAGTGTTGGAGAAGGGGAAAAGTGAGAGATATCTTCTTCCTGCATTTCTAAGGAAAGGCTACAAGGGATTTGCTTGATAATGATACATATGCTTAAATACAAAGATCATTATTACATGAAAATGATACATATACTAGCGTATAATCCCATCAATAATTGCCTATACTTTTATATTTTTTATACAACTTACTTTTAGTACACAGATCAAGTTTTTGGCGACGTAGTGGTGTCAACTTCATAAATCCTTTCATATAAGAAGTTAGGATCAGAAAGGCTTGGAGAGAACTTCTAGGAGTTCACTTGGGAAGGATTGTGAGATAAGGTTTCTTTTATTTCTTTTGTTGTGTAAACTAGTTATTATACATGAAATATGTGTTTTGTCATATCCTTCCCATGAATTCTGAATAGTCTTTTTTATCTTTTTCTCTACTTTGAGATATGGTTTTGTGAAGAATTGACTTTTTATTATATGGTTTTAAATGTCAATAATATGTAATGATTTGAACTCTGATCTTCATATGTGAAATATATGTTTTGTCATATCTTTTGCATGAATTTTGAATAGTATTCTTTATCATTCTCCCTACTTTAAGATATGATTTTGTGAGGAATTGATTTTGTATTATATGTTTTTAAATGTCAAAAATATGTGATGATTTGAACTCTGTTCTTCATTTATTTTTTAATCTAGCCAATTGAAATGTTAAATTTTTTTAAGAAATATATGTTCTTAAATGACTATGATTTGTACAGCATGGGGAGAATCACTTTTCATTTCATGGGAGATTACTTCATCCATGGAGTTGGGTGCAAAAAAATAGGGAAATATACTTTGTATGATACCAAATTGGAAATTTTAAGGTGACAGATTAAAATCCTTAATTTTTTCCAGTTGATTGGAAATTGATGTGAGATTTTTAGGCCTTAGGGGAGTGAGTAGTGGGAGCTCTGGAGAGGTAGCCGGTATCCTCCCAGCCTAACCACAAAATTAGGGACCAAATTATGGATTAGACAATGTTCTTTTTGCAATTGGAAGAGGGTAAAGAATAGGATTGCTTGTATTTGGCAAAAAACAATTTTTATATATTTTTTCAAATGATTTTAATTACTTCACAATGCATATACTAATTGTAAAGGGGAAGGATGCATTTTTAAATTTGAACTTTTCGTCAGAACATCTTAGTTTTAATTTTCATAAATTTACTTCTTAAAGTTTAGCATTTAGTTTAGTTAGCTTTGTCTTTCAACTGCATTTTAATTAGCATTGACTTATTACTTAATATTCAAACTTTTCACTTTACTTTTTAGATTTTTTAAAATTGTACTTTAGATTATAGTCTTAAGAACATATTCTTAGGCATTTTCAATTTCCCTATGGGATCGATATCTATGACTCCATTAGATCCATTTATTAATTGAGTGATATGTATACTTATGTTATTTTTAAAGGGGATTTGGCAGTTTAAAAATTTTTAAGAAGATCAACTATTTTTGCTGAAGTTATTTTTGTTGAGATTAATTTTCATATTTGTTATTGTATCTGTCATGTGTATTCTGTAATATTGAAAAATATTTTCAAAATTACCACACTAAATCCACCTGTATTAAGTTTTTTGCGTCGTTGCTGGGGAAGTAATGGAAGGTAGTGGTAACTTATTTTATAATTATTAGTATTTTTATTTTAAATATTTAAAAAAAGAATTTTGGTATTTTTGTTTGAATATATTCTTATTTACGTGTGTTCGCTTATTTTAAATTACTTTTTGTGTTTGTTTGTGCATAGTATAATAACTAAAAATTTATTACCTTACGATTCTGAGTTAAAAAGAATAATTAAAAAAAATTGAAAACAACAAAAAGAGATAGACCTTATTATTAAAATGGCTTGCAATTTGAGTAATGTTGAAAATGAAAATGAACATCATCCAAGTCCTTTAAGAGATTATGTTTATCCTACAGCAGATGAAATTCATTTGAGTATGCAAAACAGTTTTGTAGCTGCGAATTCATTTGAACATGAACTTGTTATTAGCCAAATGGTACAAAACTATCAATTTGGGGGAACACCAACTGAAGATCCTAATCAGTAAAGAGAAAAAATTATTAATGGAAGAATTCATATTGCAAATGGGGAATCAATTACAAAGTCAAAAAGCTACATTTAGAAACATAAAAGATCAATTGGGATGTATCGCTACCACACTTAGCAATAGACCTCTAGCAACATTGCCTATTAATATTGAAGTAAGTCCTAAAGATCAGAACAAAGAGAAAATTAAGGTTATTCAACTGAGAAGTGGGAAAGACTAAAAAATAGATTTAAAAAGGAAGTGGAAGTTGAAAAAGAAAAAGATGAGGTGAAAAATGAAAAATCGTGTTAAGATTTTCATTTTGAGTCAGAATGTACTATTAAACCAAAGAAAATCACTATAGAAAGACCACCACCTCCATTTCTCCAAAGATTGAAGCAAAATAAGGGAGAGCCAACTTTCAAAATTTTTGGAAATATTGAGAAAATTAAAGATAAACATTCCATTTGTTGAAGCTTTGGAATAAATGCCAATCTGTGAGATGTTCCTGAAGGATATACTTAATAAGAAAAGGAAGTTTGTAGATAATGAGACTATTACAGTCAGTGAAGAGTGTAACAATATAATTCAGAAAAAGCTTCATGAATAACTTAAAGATCTTGAAATTTTTACAATTCCATGTGTTATTGGCGAAATATTTTTTAGAAAAGCTATATGTGATTTAGGAGCCAGTATTAATCTTATGTTGTTATCAATTTTCAGATCAATTTTCAGAAGGTGGGGTTTGGGAGATATTTCACCTACAACTGTAACTCTTCAGTTATCTAATCATTTGATTACATATCCTAAAGGAGTTATAGAAGATGTTTTTGTAAAAGTTGATAAATTTATCTTTCTTGTGGACATTATTGTATTAGATAAGGAGGAAGATAAAGAAATTATAATCATTTTAGAAAAACCATTCCTAGACATTCAAAAAGCTATAGATGTGCAGAAAGTAGAACTAACTATGAGAGTTAGTGATCAAGATGTACATTTAATATTATAAAATCAATGAGATACCCTGCAAAAGAGAAAGAAATTGAATGCTTCAAAATGGATATTAATGAATATCTAATACATGAATATTTTAAAAAGAAATTTGAAAGGGAATTTGAAAACGAACATGAGGAATATCAAGATGAGGATAAAATTCAAGATGGATCTACATAAGTGAGTAAAGATGATTTGGATTATGTTTAGGAAAAAATTGAAATGATAGATCCTACAAAAAGTAATGAGAGTTTGATATCATCTATTGAGAAACTGACCAAAGGAAAATATGTTGAGATTTTCATACCTATTTTATATTGTTTTTTATTTTATATTGTTGAGATTTTCATACCTATTTTATATTGTTTTTAATGATATTGCACTTTAACGAAATGTATTTTTGATATTTTATTGCAGGAATGAGGAATTAGGGTCATTCAAGCAAAAAAATACAAAAAGGAGTGAATTTGGAGCGAAAAGGACCAATATGTGAAGATTTGAAATAGCTCGCCGACGGCGCGCCGACGGCGCCCTCGACCACGCCGACGACGAGTTTTTCCCAAGACTACAGGACAAAATTCTTCAGAAGCCTGCCGACGGTGCCCTCGAGGCAACCGACAGTACACCGACAGTGAGATTGACGGTTATGCCTACTCAAGCTTTAGATAAGACCAAATTTTAAAGGGATTCTTAAGCAACTCTTAGGAAAACTCATCCATAACTTTAAAAGACTATTTTGGTCGAAAATTGCCAAAAATTGGAGAGGTCCTAGAGAGAGGTCCTAGATGTTAGAAAGGGCCTAGAGGTTAGAGAGGTTCCATGTTTGTATAACAATTGTAAGGATTTCTTCAAGAAATTGTAAGAGTGGAGGGAAAGTGAGAGATTTCTTCCTCCTTGCTACTTTGAAGAGGAATTTTGTGTGATGTAAAGAAAGGAAGAGATTCAAGGGAACTTTGAGGAGTGTTCTTGGGGAGAATTTAGAGATAAGTTATTTACTTGTTGTGGTTTGTATGACTTTGATTTTATATATGAATTTCAAGTTTTGTTGTGGTTTCCCCATGAGTTTTGAGTAGTTTTCTCTATCTTTCTCCTTATCTCAGATTTGTGAAATGATAATTTAAATTGGCAAAGCCATGAAAATGTTTAAGAAATTGTGATGATCTTTTCACTTCAATCTTAATTTACTTTCAATCTGACCAAATGATTTATTAAAATATGTTGATTTTTACAACTAAAGTGAAGATTACATCCAAGGTTCAGGGAGGTCAGAGCCCTTGAAAGATGGGTGCAAATAAATTGGGAAATATTATTATCGAGCATAGAATTGGAGATTTTAGAGTGACAAACTAAAATCACCAATTTGTTTTTTTTGTTTGGGTCCTGAAGTGTAGATATTAGCCCTCAGGTGAGGGGAACGTGAGAGCTCCAAAGAGAGGGCCGGTATCCTCCCAGCCTAGCCATAGATTTAGTTAACAAGCCTAGGATTAGTCAATGTTCTTTATGCCTGGACCAAAGGGTAAAGAATAGGAATGCTCCTATTTGGCACAATCTAAATTGAACTAAATCATTTTATCCATTCACTATAATTTCTTGACAAGGAGAATGATGCTTTCTTATATATTGAATGTCACAATTAAACCCTACTTTATATTATTCGGTATTTATTAGTAATTAAAATTATCCATTTATTTCAATTGCCTATTAGTGACAGATAAGAAAATTGAACGTTCTTGTTGTGATTAAAGCATTGCTTTTCTAAGGTCTTAGTCCGTAATTCTAAACTACTTCCTGTGGGATCGATATCTAGGACTCCATTAGAGCCCTATATTACTTGAGCGATACATCTACTGATAAATAAGAACAACAATTTTTTTAACTTTGAAAAGATATAATAAAGCCTTTGGATGGAAATTAGCTTATGTTAAAGGAATCTATCTGTCAATTTGTATGCATAAAGTTTTATTGGAAGATCAACATGAACCAAGAGCTGATCCTCAAAGGAGATTAAATCTTACAATGAATGAAGTTGTTAATAAAGAAATTTTAAAATGGTTAGATGTTAGAATAATATATCCTATTTCATACAGTGCTTTATGTTGACCTCACTTTTGGTTGAGGTCTAGAAATTTCTTTAGTAGCCTAGGTCTAGCCATAGGACTTTCCTACTGACTAGTCTTACAAAACTAGAAAAGGTGCCCTCACCATTAGAAACTCAAAACTCCTCTCTTTACTCAACTTGAAGTTCCACATGTTGGTCCTAACCTCTAGCACTTAGTAGGTAAGATCATTATGAGGGAACTCAAGGAGAGTTCCTATTGGGCTACATGACCTTAGGATTGACCATGGGTGTTGGTTTGGAG
>NW_018219361.1:1885-2324 GCF_001263595.1 Phalaenopsis equestris | reverse complement strand
TACTATCTCTCAATTTCTATATCTCCCTCGTTCCCCCCATCCTCACTTCATTCTGCCACTTGCTCTCTCCCCTCCCCATCACTCTCCATTCCTCCTACAATCTCTCTCTCCTTATTCTTGCAATTCTTCACTCTCTCATTCCCTCTTGCTCTATCTCTCTTCATTCCATAGTCTGTCTCCTCTATCCCTCACACGCACTCTCTCGTGTCCCTCCCTTCATTTCTTTCTCCCCCCTTTCTCACTCACTTTACTCTCGCCATCTCCCACATTCACTCACTCACTCAATCTCTCTCCCTTCTATTGCCTCTCTCTTTTACACTCACTAAATATCTTTTATCTCTCTTTCATTTATATGTCCCTTTCTCTTCTTCCCTCTTCTACTCTCCTACCTTCTCCCTCTTTCCCCCCCACCTACCCTACCCTCCCACCATCCCCTCAC
>NW_018219361.1:0-895 GCF_001263595.1 Phalaenopsis equestris | reverse complement strand
CTCTTTCTATCAACTTCATGTCTTTCTTTCTCTCTTTCTCTCTCTAACTTTATCAACCTCATGCTTTTCTTCTCAATCTGTCCCTTCCATCCCAACTCCCTCTCTTCCTATTCTGTTCTTATCACTGCCTCTCGCTCTTTTATTTCTTACCTTTCTCTACTCATCTCTTCCTCGCCTCAATAAAATTGTGTTGTATCTCTTCTCATTCTCTTTTTATCTCACTAGTTCTATTTCTCTTGCTCTCTTTTCTTCCCTCTTTTTTTTCCTGTCCTAGTCTCTATCTTTATTCTCTTTCCCCTCACAACGCCCCTATCTTGCACTCTCGCTCCCTCACTCTCACTCAATCCACCCTCACTCTTCTACTCTACATCTTTCTTTTGTTCTCACTACCACTCTTAATCCCTCGCTCTCTCCCTCCCTCCCTCCTAATGCATACCTCTACCTAGATCTCACTCCACCCCACATTTTTTTATATCTATCTCTCTCTCATCCCATTTCTCATGCTTTTATTTCTCCCATCCACTCTCTCTGTTACTACCACCCTCCCTCTTTCTCTCTTTCACCATTTCTCTCTATCTCTCTCTTCAATGCTCATTCATCTCTAATTTTTTTGTCTTTCTTTTATATCTCATGTTGTCACACTCTCTCTCTCACACACACTATTACTCATTATCTCTTCTCATATTCTCCGCCTCTTTGTTTCTCTCCTAACATCTTTGATATCATTCCCTCTCTCTTCCCTCCCCATCTCTCTATTCCTCTTTGGATCTTTTTCTCTTTATCCTCGCACTTCCTCTCTCTCATCCTCTCTTGCTCTATCTCTCTTTTTCCCCTTAGTCTCTCTTACTCCATCTCTCTTCGTCTCTCACTCTCACTTACTCTTCATTCTTCTCTC
>NW_018219360.1:0-550 GCF_001263595.1 Phalaenopsis equestris | reverse complement strand
CGACGGGATTTCAATTCCAGTGACCGACAACTTCTAATGGGCAACTCCCCACAAACCAACCCGACCTACAAATTCTAGCGACTCTGCTGGGGACTTGCTTCTCTCTCCATTTAAATCAGGAAATCCTATCTTTAAACATCGGTAATGTGTTCATGTTTCTCATGATCCAATCTTGGACTAAATCAACCTTCTTCTGTTAGCATGCTTTACCCATTTCTGTCTTGGGAAAGTACGGTCAACTCTTTTGGACTTCGGGACCGTTTGTTCAACCACTCTTGGGCAGAGATGTTCAAGAGTTCGTTAAGGAATTTTTGATCTTTTTATGGAGTCGGACCCCCAATAGGTGTGTTGGTGGATTAGTTCCGCCTGAGCATTATGCATTGTGAAGTCGGTCCCACACTGGGTCTCAAACTTTACTTTCCTCTTCGATCTTAGTTTGCTATTTTGCAAATTAAATTGAATCGTGTCGTGTTGTGCTTGCTATTTAATGTCTTTAACAAATTAAATCCTTTAAGTTTCAAACTATTTTTACTAAATTTTAAAACCGTTA
>NW_018219359.1:7190-22926 GCF_001263595.1 Phalaenopsis equestris | reverse complement strand
GAGGGTTGCACCTTTAAGCACACGCAAAGGGAACTGTTGTCATGGAGCATGACTTAGTAGGTCAGATCAATCAGGAGCTTGCCCCATCAGAGACAGACACTCAGAGGATTCCTTTTTACTACATTTTGTCACAGTAGATATGATATCTATTAGACATACTCACTCTATGATATGTACTCAGCATGGGATATTTTTGGATGTACTTTCATGTAGTCAGCATAATTATACTTTTTGAGGCTTTGGCTTGCACTCAACCTATAACACTTATTGGAGCAAATTAATGAAATCTCTTTCAAAATTTTGTCTATTTGTTTAGTTGCCCTTCTTATGTTGTGGATAAAAGCAACAGAGCCATACGTCGGTTTGGGACTACAATGAACAAAGAACAAAACAATAAAAACTTGATAATAATAAAATTCAAATAAAATACTCTTTTGAAGAAAAAAAATTAATCAACAAATTTTTGAAAACATATTTTGGAAATTAAATGTGATAAAAAATAACAAGAAAAGAAAATAAATTTGTTGAGTTGATTTTCTCGATTTTGAGATCTCTTACTCTTTGTTCGCGCAGCGGAACTGTCCTTGTCTGCACTAAATCTCTCAAAATTTCACATATCTTCCTCACGATTGTCAACCTTTTCACATAACACTTATCTATGGATTCAACACCATAAACTCTTTTTTAAATTCCAATTCTGATTTCGGAATCAGCCCCTAACTTCTGATTCCCTCCTTTCGAGGTCGGTCCCTAACTTCCGATCCTCTTTTTGAGATTGATCCCTAAATTTCAATTCTCATTTCAGAATCAGTCCCTAACTTCTGATTCCCTCCTTTCAAGGTTGGTCCCTAACTTCTGATTTCCTCTTTTTGAGACCGCTCACTAACTTTCGACTCTCTTTCTGAGATTAACACTTAAATTGCAACTCTCACCTCGGGGTCAGTACCTAAATTCTGATTCCCTCCTTTCGTGTTCAGTATCTAAATTCTGACCCTTCTTTTTGGGAGTGATACCCAAATTTAAATTCCCATCATGGGGTCAACACCTACATACTGATTCTCACCCCTGTAAACACCTGAAACTTGATAATTTGAAACCCACTCTCCAATCCCCAGCAAGCGAATATACTCTTTAATTTCAATAAGATATTTACTCACTAATTTCCCAATGGAAACAAATAGCACACATAATTCTATACCTCCTTCTAGATCTGTTGACTTAGGAGGCTGTGTTGGTTTTGTTGATCTCGTCGGTTAACTCCAATACACGTGGTGTGCTTGCCCAGCACACCACACCTATTTGGGGTCCATTTGTTGACCTCACTTTTGGGTGAGGTTCAGTTTTCCTCTTTAGTAGCCTAGGGTCTAGCCATAGGGCTTTCCTGTTGACTACTTCTAGAAAACTAGAAAAGCAACCCTCACCATTAGAAATTCTTCACTCCTCTTTGCGCAACTTGAAGTTTCACCTATTAGTCCTAACCTGTAGCACTTAATAGCTGGGGTCAGTATAAGGAAGCTCAATATGAGTCCCCATAAGACTAATTGACCTTAGGGTTGTCTTTGGGTGTTAGTCTGGAGCTTGTTCACTCACTTACACTCACTCTCACCCATAATCACTCACAACCCGAAACCCAAATATTCTTGACTTTGATCCCTTGATCTTTTGGGAAACTCATGTAGATGGTCTCCTAAACCCACTGGCCCTACGGTGGGGTTTAGCTAAGACCAGTACATAGAGGACCCAAATGAGGATTCCATTAGTCCATAGCTCATGTATGGTGGTTGGTACCACAATTCTACCAGAATATCCAACTTTTGGCCCTTTGCCCCTAAATCCACCCAAATTACCTAAATGCCCTTGAAACCCATAATTTAACCAAAATTCCTAAATTCACCCAAAATACCCAAACTTGTTCAAAAATCTTTTCAAACCATTTGAAAATACCCAAGTTACCCAAAACCATAAAAAATGCCAAATTTACCAAAATACCCCCAAAATGGTCAAAATTACAAAAATACCCTTGGCACCCCAATCTTTCCCAAACCCTCCAAAATCACTCCAAATGTGTCCAAAACCAATTTGGACCCTTCAATTGACCATTTTGACCAAAACCTCTAAATTGCCTTTAAAGGCCAAATTTTCTCAAATTCACCTCAAATGTCCATCAATTTGAGCCCAATTTTCTTCAATTTCAATTCTAAACTTAAATCCACCTTTCATATAACCAATCTAAACTAACCTAACCTAAATCGAAGCCTAATTGGCCCATGCTTTGAGCTCAATTTTGTTCTAAGTCAAAGCCCCAATTTTGGCCCTATGACTTAATCCCACCAAATTGAACCCCATAGCCTACTCAATTTACCTCAATTTGAATCCTAAACTCTTCAAAACACTCCTAAACAAAAAATTTGACCTTAAATTAGCCTTGGTAAAGCCTCAATTGCACTCAATTTTGACCTAAATCCAAAAATCCCCAAATTCCCCCCAAATTGACCATGCCTCCAAATTCCACCAAGTTGATTGCCTTAACCTCAAAATTGACACCTGATTTATGTTGAAAATTGTTCATGGTGTTCCCATAGAACATTTTAAATAATCAATTTGGACTTATCCCAAGCCTAGCCCAACCTGTCTAGCCCAACATGCCCAAATTGACCATAACCCGAAAATCCTTCAAATTCAACCTCCAATTGAACTCAAAATCATTTCAAGCCCTCGCCAAAAATCTTCATTACACTCATCTACACAATGTTGATCAATAAATTGGGCTCAAAGTCTTGGCTAGCTTAACCCAAACCCAACCTTCGGTCATTTGGACCCAAATTGAACCCATGCACCAAAGTTGACCTAGCCATCTTAAAGCCACCAAATTGATGACTCCACAGCCACTTAGCACCCTCCATGGACCAAGCTAAACCCCCTTGGACCAGACATGGTGAGATATGGACAATTGGATCCCTAAATTAAGGGATTCATGCCCATTTATTGGCCTTAACAAAAAATTTCCCCCATCATCACTTGCCATTGAGTGTTAAACATAACTGTTAAACATAACTACCCCTCCCACTGGCTTCCCTGACCTCCTAGCCACCTCTCCTGGCCCTGCCGGCGGGCTTAGTGGTCGGAAAATATCCAAATTGAGAGCCACCCCCATGAAATCAAGCCCAATTCAAACAAACCCAATCTCAACCCTAGGGGCCAACTCACCCTAATTAAATTTTAGAGCTTTTTAGCCCACCACCTCAACAGACTTTTTCACCCAAGGCCCATCCCTGAGCTCTCCTCTCTGGCCATGGCTATAAAACCACACCTCTACGACCAACATAAGGGTACTAAAATTTTCTTAAGGAAACCTTGTCAGATTTCTCCCACAACCTCTCTAAGACCTCCTCAATGCAAACTAAACACCCCCCTACCGTGATTCCCATCGTCAGAGCTCAATTTTTGAGTTTAAATCCTTGTTGGAGATAGGACCTTCTCTACCACACCTCCATAATGTACTAAATCTCAATTAAATTGGCCAACACCTTCACCACAGTGAAAAATGACAAAGCCCCATAAAAGCCCCCTCATAGAGAGCCTCTACCCTAAACTTTGATCAATACCCAAATTCAGCCTTGATCAAATTTGTGTCTAGACATTACACCACAACAAGAGGATCAATACCTAGCCTCCTTGGACCTCTACAAACGTGCCGAGCACCTCTGATTGAAGCTTCCCTTCTCAGAGCAAAGGTATAAACCTCCCCTCTATTTCGAGCATGTTTTAATTCTATACTTGCATAAATACAATTTAATGGCATGTTTTTCATATGGATATGTTAATCTCACTTAGATGAGTCTATAGAATCAAACCCAAGGTCATTTGGTTGAGAAATGACTGAGATCTTAAGGTTTTAAGGTTAATGACCACAGGTTTTGGCTATCGGGGATGATGATAGGGAGCCATTCGATCGAGCCTATATCGGGTGGACGGACGAGATCGAGCTATACAGCGCCTTCATACATGAACCTTGGGCTGAGTCAGCACTGAGGTAAATGGCGGAGTCGAACCAGAGAATGTGGCGTGGAACTTCAAAGCTGCTTTAGGTTGACGCGGCGACGCGTTTTTGAATAGAAAAATAGGGTTTTTTTTTTCTATTTATTTAAATGCCCATAACTTTGAAAAATCATATCTTTACATAGAAAAATCACAAAAAAAAAAAATATCCTAGTGCTTAATGAATAGAGGAGAACAATTTGGAAATAGTTTGAGGTTTATTTGATGTATATTTTATATTTCATAAATTAAATACTATTTTGAGTATTTTGATTCTCCATGCATTCAAATATTTCACCATTGCTTGATATTTTGGCATGTTGTTACCTCCGTAATGGGGGATATTCCTTGATTTTTCCAAAGTCAGAGGAGACCCCCAGATAGAGATCCATATTTTTTAAGTTTATGCATCTGATTTAAAAATTTAATTATAATAATTAGCATGTTTCTCAGAAAAATCCAAGAAAATTTTGGTAGGTTTAGTGTAACTAGGGAACCCTAGGAAAAATTTATCATGGGCTAAGTCATTAAGAACACACCTAATTTTTACAAAACCTTAAAGCACAAAGAAAATTAATTTGGAAAAAATAAACATCTAAATGACTTGCATTTAATTCTCCACTATAATTCAAAGTTTAGAGGATTCTCCATAGAAAAATCAAAACATTTGGAGTTCATTTGATAACCTAATTTGATTTTCTAAGTTAAATGACATTTTAACATTGAAAATAATCATAATACTTAAAATACAACTCAAAAATTAATTAAATTGCTTTTGTTAGCTCTCTATAGTCAGAGGAACTTTCTAAGAATAAAATTTTAATTAAAATAAAAATTTCATTTTTAAGCATATCTTAAATATTTAAATAATAAAAAATTAATAAAAATCACAAAATTAATAAAATTTATAGAAATGTTTTAAATTATTTCCTAAGCACTTAAGAGCAACTGGAATTTTTTTCCAAATTTTCTAAGTGAAGATATTGAATTTTAAAGCTTAAAAAAAATTTTTAAAGGCTAAAAATGATTTTCCTTAATTTATCACTAAAATAATTCTAATAATTCAAAGAAAATTCAAAAAAATATGAAATTTATTTCTCTAGTTTTTTTGCCCTTAGAAAGATTTCATAAAAATACAAAACTTAATTTTCCACATTTAAAATATTTCATAATTAATTAATACTCCATAATTTAAAATAATTATGATAATTCAAATAAAACTCAAAAAATCATGAAATTTGGTCCAAGTGGTTCTCTAGTATAAGTATACCTCCATTAAAAATTTCAAGTGATTAGGCTTTTCATTGGTCAATTTATTGAATTTTCTTTGAAAAATCCTATTTTTGCATTTAAATAATTATATAAATTAAGTTAAATTTTGAAAAATCACATTTTCTCCTCTCATGTCTTAATTGACCCATGAGTGAGGTAGAATAAAAATTCCAAATTCATTTGAATTAAATTTGATGAATTATGAAGTGATAGAGCGTTAAGGGCAAATGTATAATTTTCAAAATTTGGTCTTAATTAACATTTAGGCTTAATGCAAGAAAGGGAAATGTGCAATAATTGATCTTAATTAACATGTTCAAATGATTGAAACATAAGGAATTAGTTGGTAGAAACCAATTTCACTTTTCTTAATCAAAGGATAAATTTGAAATTTCTTAAATCATTAAAATTTGAGAGATCTATTAAGTTAAATGATCATAGACTTAGGGGTATGATTTTGGATATCAATAACTCACTAATTTAATACCCCTATCAGGTGTTCAAATGACATTCAAACATTTTGATGATGAATTACTATCACTTAAAATTCAATTTCTTTCAAAAAATTACTAACGTATCCATCGAGATCTTAAGGGCTTAGTAGTAACCTAGGCTAAATTAAATTTAGTTAAATGATGATTAGAAAGTGAATGTAACTAGAAATTGAACACCTTTAAAACACTACAAGCCCAAGTTAAAGAAAAAATTGGCCAAAGCAAAAATTGGCTAAGTGTCTTAATAGCATCAACTTGCCCATTTTAAGTGTCTTCACACACATAATTTTTAAATTAAATGACAAATGAAAATTACCCTGCTCTTAGGGATAATTAAAACATCGATGTTCACTGAACACTAGAGGTATTTATAGGATGAATTAATAAGCAACATAATATGTTTAGATTAAGCAACATAATATATTTAGATGAGCTCGAAACTTTCACAAGACAGAGAGAGGGAAGCATGGACCTGCTTCTTCCTCCCAACCTTTTGGATACCTCAAAGATCTACTAAATTTTGTATATTTTGCTTAATGAAACCATCCTCAAATGAATTAATAGGGGCTCACCAAGATATGATTTACGATTTGGTAGATCACTAAAATCTTATTTCCCTGCTTTACATAAAATGCTCTCATATGCATTTTGAGTTTCAGTTGAAGATGACGGGAAGACCATCCAGGTATGCTTTCATTATAATTTATTTTACCTGCATTTATAGCCTCTCTTACTTTACTTTGTTAGTACGTTACTGTACTTACTCACCTGCATGTGTGAATGAAAACACAAACTTGCATGCTAAAAAACGATGTCACACTGCATGAAAACCAAAACTGCTAGGATAGTCGTAAACTAAAATGGAAATCAACCAAGATAAAATTCACTGCCACAACCTTCAAAACATAAGACGACTCAAAAGTTAATCATAAACATCATAAAACAGTAATTGTAACTAATTTAAGTCATCTCTATCAGATGATTGGGAATATCTCGGAGGAGGTAACCTAAAGTTGCTAACGATGCTTCCCATGGTCTAAATGAAAGTATGGAACTCATTAAGTTGAGTTTAGTAAATTTATTTGGACTAAGTGAATCCAATAGAGAATAGTGGTATCAGAATGAGGGAACCGTAGGATCCTAACCGGTGTTGCTCTAGTCAACTTTAATATGCCCCATAACATTTAAAGAAATTTAACCATAGGGTCATCTGATTCGACTTCATGACCTGCCACATTAGAAAACTTAAACTTGTCATGACAAGGAGCATGGAGCTTAGAGCTAACATGGTGAGCAACACGACCATCTTCAAAAGCAGAACATGACTTCCCCAGCTAAACCAATTTCTTTCCTTAGAATTAAACAACAAATCCATAGTTCTTTGAGGTAGTTTGCTTACACAACGTAAATCCTCACCTTATATTTAGGCTATTGTATAGCTCTGCTTTACAATATAAGCCCTAACTCGTCTTAGGATTCCTAGGTCGTCGTTCATCACGACCCAAAACCTCACATATTCCAGGCTATTTGTGTGATCGTTTCACAAAAATATAAGCCATAAAAATAAATAAAATTTACAGGATGAAACATTTAAATATTTCTCCTCAAAACTGAAGCCAAACAATAAGATAGACTGGGAAGTCACTGAGATTATCCTCTGGATCTATGACTTCCCCTAGTTCTCCCGTCTTTAGATTTTACAATAAATGTTCCAAATTTGAGCCAATCCCTTTTCACACCTCTTTGTCCGATATCGTTGAAAAGTCTTATCCTTTGACCTCCTTGAAGATAACTTTTCCTGATTTTTATCGAGAGTTTTCTTAAGTGACTTCGATTATCTAAGATGTAATTAACTATAGGGGTTTGGCCTTATAGGAAGCTTGTCTGAACCAATCTAAATATAAAGACTACTTAATTTTTTGTATTAAATAGGGGAACTTGTCAGCAAATAAATGGTTTCACAGACCAAACAGATGTCCTATATTTCGTAGTTTAATTGATCGAGCCTCATCCTTAAATCTTGAGTTTATCCTTCGGGATAAATACATGATTTTAGGTACAGTGCTCTTTCATTAAAACTTTTAAAAATATGGGGTCATTTTGATTTCATATTTTTCTAAACTATATACACATATGTAAATTAAATGTCCTTCTGAAGCGGGCAAAAGAATTTCGATTCCGGCGGTAGACAGCTTCCAACGGGCAACTCCTCAACTTTTTTGTGTCGACATGCGCCTTCGGCATTACCTTCGGGAAATTTCTAGGATTCACAACCAAGATAAAATTCACCGCCACAACCTTCAAAACATAAGACAACTCAAAAGTTAATCATAAACATCATAAAACAATAATTGTAACTAAATTAAGTCATCTCTATCAGATGATCGGGAATATGAACCTAAAGTTGCTAACGATGCTTCCCATGGTCTAAATGAAAGTATGGAACTCATTAAGTTGAGTTTAGTAAATTTATTTGGACTAAGTGAATCCAATAGAGAATAGTGGTATCAGAATGAGGGAACCGTAGGATCCTAACCGGTGTTGCTCTAGTCAACTTTAATATGCCCCATAACATTTAAAGAAATTTAACCATAGGGTCATCTGATTCGACTTCATGACCTGCCACATTAGAAAACTTAAACTTGTCATGACAAGGAGCATGGAGCTTAGAGCTAACATGGTGAGCAACACGACCATCTTCAAAAGCAGAACATGACTTCCCCAGCTAAACCAATTTCTTTCCTTAGAATTAAACAACAAATCCATAGTTCTTTGAGGTAGTTTGCTTACACAACGTAAATCCTCACCTTATATTTAGGCTATTGTATAGCTCTGCTTTACAATATAAGCCCTAACTCGTCTTAGGATTCCTAGGTCGTCGTTCATCACGACCCAAAACCTCACATATTCCAGGCTATTTGTGTGATCGTTTCAAAAAAATATAAGCCCTAAAAATAAATAAAATTTGCAGGATGAAACATTTAAATATTTCTCCTCAAAACTGAAGCCAAACAATAAGATAGACTGGGAAGTCACTGAGATTATCCTCTGGATCTATGACTTCCCCTAGTTCTCCCGTCTTTAGATTTTACAATAAATGTTCCAAATTTGAGCCAATCCCTTTTCACACCTCTTTGTCCGATATCGTTGAAAAGTCTTATCCTTTGACCTCCTTGAAGATAACTTTTCCTGATTTTTATCGAGAGTTTTCTTAAGTGACTTCGATTATCTAAGATGTAATTAACTATAGGGGTTTGGCCTTATAGGAAGCTTGTCTGAACCAATCTAAATATAAAGACTACTTAATTTTTTGTATTAAATAGGGGAACTTGTCAGCAAATAAATGGTTTCACAGACCAAACAGATGTCCTATATTTCGTAGTTTAATTGATCGAGCCTCATCCTTAAATCTTGAGTTTATCCTTCGGGATAAATACATGATTTTAGGTACAGTGCTCTTTCATTAAAACTTTTAAAAATATGGGGTCATTTTGATTTCATATTTTTCTAAATTATATACACATATGTAAATTAAATGTCCTTCTGAAGCGGGCAAAAGAATTTTGATTCCGGCGGTAGACAGCTTCCAACGGGCAATTCCTCAACTTTTTTGTGTCGACATGCGCCTTCGGCGTTACCTTCGGGAAATTTCTAGGATTCGTTGTCTCTCATCGTGGAATAGAGATCGACCCAGACAATATTAAAGCTATCTTGGAAATGCCTCCTCCCAAAACTTTAAAGTAACTACTTTTCTTCAAAGGGAAGTTGGCATATCTGAGCCGCTTTATTTCTAATCTCTTAGGTAGGTGTCAGCCTTTCTCGGCATTAATTAAAAAGGATGCCAAATTCAATTGGGAAGAGAAATGCTAACTGGCCATTGAGAATGTTAAACAATATTTAATAACACCTCATATTTAGGCAACCCATATTCTAGGAAAATCGTTGATACCTTATACCGCGACCTTAGATGACTCTCTTGGAGCCCTCTTAACCCAAGTCAATGACTAGGGTAAGGAAAACACATTATACTATTTGATTAACCGCCTAATACGAAAGGAGATAAGGTATCCTCCAATTGAGAAGTATTGTTAAGCTTTGATTTTTGCCGCCCAAAAGCTTAGACCTTATATGCTTTCTCACAAGATTATCATAATTTCAAACATAATCTCAAAAGTTAATCCGTTGCAATATTTGATGACCCGACCAACACTCTCCAGACGTCTAACAAGATGGTCAATGATTTTATTGCAATTTAATATAACTTTTGTTCCCCTTCGTGCTATCACAAGACATATTTTAGCAGACTTTCTCGCTGCACACCCACTGCCAGCTGAGTCCCCACTTAATTACAAACTACTAGATAAACAAATATTACAAATGCAATTCTCTAGCATGAATGCTGGGAAATGTACTTTTGACGAAGATTCATCAGTAATAAAAGACAAAGGATCATATATAGTTATACCAGGCAAAGAAGGGATTGATCTAATCTTTATCACACCAGATAAGGGTATGTTGAGGTTCTCATACCACGTGATAGAGCCATGTACCAACAATGATGCAGAGTGAAGTCTTAATTAACGGATTAGAGTTGGCAATCTTGATGGACATAACAAATATTTCCATCTATGGTTACTATCAACTCGTCATCCAGTAAGTCGCCGGACAATATAAGAATTTAAAACCAAGGTTAGCAGAACACCATCAATATGCAATGAGGCTACTGGAGCAGATCCCTAAT
This sequence comes from Phalaenopsis equestris, assembly GCF_001263595.1. Taxonomy (NCBI): domain Eukaryota; kingdom Viridiplantae; phylum Streptophyta; class Magnoliopsida; order Asparagales; family Orchidaceae; genus Phalaenopsis; species Phalaenopsis equestris. The sequence continues at coordinate 12,381 of NW_018219359.1, read as the reverse complement.
GTAAATTTCTACCAGATTCCTATGGGAGATAATGCCATGCTGACACTCTAGCTGTCAGCACTATTTTAGGTTATACAGTTGCCAGTTGGAAGCTGTTGGCCGCGAGAATCAAAATCCTGTCACCTGCTTCAAAAGGACATTTTAATTTACATATATATATGAAATAAAACTGACCCCATATTTTTCATAGTTTAAATGAAAGAGCAATATACCTCAAACCCTATATCTGTCTCAAAGGATAAACACAAGATTTGAGGATGAGGCTCGATCAAATAAACTAAGAAATGTATGACGTCCGTTTGGTCTACGAAATCGTTTTATTTGCCGATAAGTTTCCCTATCTAATATGAAGAATTAAATAGCATTTATACTAAGCAGGGTTCAAACAAGCTTCCTATAAGGGCAAGCCCTTATATTTAATTATATCTTAAATGACTGAAGTCATCTGAGAAAACTCTCGATACAAATCAAGAAAATATTATCTTCAAAGAGGTCAAAAGGATAGGACTTTTCAACGAGATTAGACAAATGAAGTGTGAAATGGAAATGGCTCAAATTTGGAACATTTATTGCAGAATCCAAAGGTGAAAGAACTAGAGGATGTCACAGATCCGAAGAAGAACCTTAGTGACTTCCTAGTCTATCCTATTACTTGGCTTCAGTTTTGAGGAGAAATTTTTAGGTGTTGTATCTTGCTAATTTTATTTGTTAGGGCTTACATTCGTGTGAAACAATCACACAAATAGCTTGGAAGATGTGAGGGTTAAGTCGTGATAGATGATAACCTTAGAATCCTAAGACGAGTTAGCGCTTAGATTGTACAACAGAGCTGTACAAAGGCCTAAAGATAAGGTGAGGATTTATTTTGCATAAGCAAACAACCTCAAAATCCTATGGTTTGTTGTTTTATTCTAAGGAAGGAAATTGGTTTAATTTGGGAAGACATGTTTTGATATTGAATATAGCCGTGCTGCCCACCTTGCTAGCTCCAAGCTCCTCATCGTGGCGAGTTTAACTTTTCTAGTGTCTCAAGTTATGATGTCAAATCAGATGGCCCTATGGTTATAGTTCTTTAAAAAAACTTATAAGGGCAAGTTAAAGTTGATTAGAGGGACACCGGTTAGGATCCTACGGTTCTCTCGTTCTGGTACCACTATTTTCCATAAATTTTCTTTCGAATTTACTTAGTCTGAATGAATTTAATAAACTCAACTTAAAGAGTTTCGTACTTTCATCTAAACTATGGGAAGCCTCGTTAGTAACCATAGGTTACCTCCTTCAAGGGATTCTCGATCATCCGATATAGACATTTTAATTTAGTTCTAATTTTTGTTATGTGATGTTTGTGATTAAATGTTGGGTTGTCTTATATTTTGAATGTTGTTGAGGTGATTTTTATCTTGATTGATTTTAGTTTTGGTTTTGTTTTTGGGGCTAACCTAGCGGTTTTAGTTTTCATGCAGGGTGACATCATTGTTTAGCATGCATGTTTGTATTTTAGTTATACATGAAGGTGAGTAAGTACAGTAACATACTAAAAAAAGTATGAGAAACCAAAAAAAGTAGGTAAATATATCACAATAAAAGTGTACTTAGATTGTATTCTCGTCATCTTCAACTGAAACTCAAACTGCATGTAAGGGCATTTTATGTAAAGTGGGAAAAATAAGCTTCCTAGATTATATCTTGGTGAGCCCTTAATGATTTGATTAAGGATGATTTTATTAAGCAAAACATATCAAGTTTAGTAAACCTCCGAGGTATCCAACAGGTCAATTGAAAAAGGCAGGTCCATGCTTTCCCCTCACCGCCTGGTGAAAAATCTCGAGCTCATTTAAACTTAATATCTTACTTAAAAATCCATCCTGTAATCATTTAAATTGCACACACCAAGAGTTTGTCCAGCTAGATCTCTTCCGTTGATGAGATAAATGCGCGATCGGACGACTCCCCATCATCGTCCCCTAGTAGGCTAACTCGAGAACCATCCACACTAAAACCTTAAGATCTCCCTCTATACTCAAGAGTGGGTTTGTTCCTAGTTCTGCGTCTACTCAAGAAGAACCTCTCTATATAGATTATATAGTATGGAATACAGTAAATACATATAGAGGGTCAAAACAAGCTCGGTTTAGGGTTGGAGTTCAATATAGAGGGGAGGGCTCAATAAAATTGTTGTGGTAGCTTCTATTGGTCCTAACGAACCTCCAGATGAAGTTCCAAGCCTTGGTGAATGGTCTAGGTATGAATTCAATAAAACTTGATTTCAGGTGTTGGTCTAAAGCTATGTTAGAGGCTATTTTAGAGAGGGTTTTTTTGGGGAATCAAATTCTTTCACTTTGGGAATGGTGTGTGCATAGTTAATTGGAGTTTAGTTCACTATGGAGATGTGAGGAGTTTTTTTCCTACCTAGTTTTAACTGAAACTTTGAACTCAAAATTGAACTCACACAGAGGGAACCAGAGGAGGAGAATGGTGGGCTGGAACTGAGGAGGTCGTAGGATCTCTGGAAGCAAATTGGCAGAGTTTCCTTAAGAAATTTTCAGCTCTTCCCCATTGTTCATGGAGGTGAGCTTTAAATAAAATGGCCTAGGATAGCTGTCAGGGCCAATTGCAGGGTGGAAAATATTTCTTATATTTGCTTATGTGGAGCGCAGAGAGCCCTAAAGAGCAGTTGAGCTGATTTGGCCTCTAGGTTTGAATTGGGTTGAATATGTGGGTAGTGGCTCAATGTTTGGCCACTTTCTAGCCACAAAAGTGGAGTGGTCACCTATTGGCTCTGGAAGGTCAGGGGGTGGCTAATGATGATTAACTCCCTATGATAATATCTGATGGAGGAGATTTTGTCGTTAAGGCCTAAAAAAGGAAACAGGTCACTTAATTTGGGGATCCATTGATCCATAACATGTCATGGCTAGTACAAAGGGGTCTAGCCTGGTCCTTTGGAGGAGTTTAGTGGCTGTAGAGTCATAAAGTTGGTGGCTAGGCCAATTTTGGTGCATGGGTTCATGTTGGTCAAAATGATTAGATGTTAGGTTTAGGTTAGGTTAACCATGTCAATTAGCCCAAATAATTGATCAAATTTGTGTAGATTATTGTAATGAAGTGATGTAGATGATTGTAAGGAATATTTTTGGTGAAGGGTTGAAGTGATTTTGAGTTCAATTGGAGGTTCAATTTTAAGGATTTTGAAATTTTGGTCATTCTGGGCATGTTGGGCTAGATTTGAGTCTATTGAGTCTAGATTGGGTTAAACTAGATTGGGTTAAACTTGGGCTAAGTCAAAATTGATTGTTGAAAATGGTCAATAGGAATGTCATGAAAAGTTTTCAACATAAATTAGGTGCGAATTTTGGGGCTAAGATAATCAATTTGGTGGAATTTTGAGGTATGGCCAATTTGGGGCAAAATTGGGGCTTTTGGACTTAGGTCAAAATTAAATGAAATTGAGGCTTCACCAAGGCCAAATGAAGATCTAGTTTGATGTGTAGGATTGCTATGAAGAGTTTTCAACAATTTCAACTTTAATGTAGCAAATTGTGTAGGCTATGGGGTTCAATTTGTTGAGATTATGTCATGTATCCAAAATTGGGGGTTTGACCTAGATCAAAATTTGGCTCAAAGCATGGGCCAATTGAGCTTGGATTTGGTTTAAATTAGCTTTTGACCTAGATCAAAATTTGGCTCAAAGCATGGGCCAATTGAGCTTGGATTTGGTTTAAATTGATCATATGGTTGAAATTGGTGAGGTTAGGATTGAAATTGGGGGATATTGGGACCAAATTGATGGGCATTTGAGGTAAATTTGGGGAATAGGCCTTCAAAGGCAATTTGGGGGTTTTAGTGAAAATGAAAAAATTGGTCAAATTGGGTCCAAGTGAGGGGTCCAAATGGGTTTTGGAAACATTTGGAGTGATTTTGGGGGTTCTAGAAAACTTTTGGGTGTCAAGGGTATTTTTGTAACTTTGGCAATTTTGGGGTATTTTGTTAAATTTTTCATTTTTGGGTAGTTTTGGGTAATTTGGAGATTTTTTAAAGGTTTGAAATGATTTTTGTACAAGTTTGGATATTTTGGATGGATTTGAGTATTTTGACCAAATTTGGGATCTGGGGGTATTTAGGTAATTTGGGTAGGGTTGAGGGTGAAAGACCAAGTTGAATATTTTAGGTAGGTTTGAGAAGCTAACCACCATAAATGAACTATGAACTAATAGAAACCCCATTTGGGTCCTCTATGTACTAGTCTTTGCTAAACCCTAACATAGGGCTAGTGGACTTAGGGGACCATCTACATGAGTCTCCCAAAGGGTTGAGGGACCAAAGTTAGGAAAATTTTGGTTTAGGGTTGTGAGGCATTGTGAATGAGAGTGAGTGTAGTCAGTGTCTTAGCCATCCTTAAGACCAACACCTAGAGTTAACCCTAAGGGCAAGCAATCCTTTGGGAACTCTCCTTGAGCTCTCCCATAATGACCCCACCTACTAAGTGCCAGAGGTTAGAACCAAGATGTAGAACTTCAAGTTGAGCAAGGAAGAGTTTACAGTTTCTAATGGTGAGGGTTCCTTTTCTAGTTTTCTAAGAATAGTCAACAGGAAATTCTTATGGCAAGACCTTAGGCTATTAAAGAGGAAGAACTAAACTTCAACCAAAAGTGAGGTCAACAAACGAACCCCCAATAGGTGTGGTGTGCTGGGCGAACAAACCACACACATTGGCATTGACCGACAAGATCAATAAAACCAACATAGAATCCTAAGTCAATAGACCTAGAAGGAGGTGTAAAATTGTGTGTGTTATTTGTTTCCACTTGGGAATTAGCAAGTCAATAATTGATAAAAGTCAAGAAGTAGGAACTCTCGCTAGGGACTGGAGAGTGGATTTGAGTTATCAAGTTTCAGGTATTTATAGAGAATTGAAATTAGTATGTAAGTGCTGACCTCGGGGTGGGAATTGAAATTTAGGTATCAATTTTAAAAAGCTAGTTGGAATTTAGGTACCAACTTCAAAGAAGGAAATCAGAACTTAGGAACTAATCCTGAAATGAGAATTGAAATTTAGGTATTGACCGAATTCTTTTTGTAATCGACAAATACAAGAATTTGATGACGCTACTAGAAGATTTAATTTTCCAGCAACAGTGTTCAAAGACTTGATTTCGACTTTATAAATGTGTTTTATTTGAATATATTGTAT
>NW_018219359.1:6696-7120 GCF_001263595.1 Phalaenopsis equestris | reverse complement strand
CAAGACTTTAATCACAACAACGACGTTCAATTTGCTTATCTGTCACTAATAGGCAATTAAAATAAATAGATAAATTTAATAACTAATAAATAATTAATGATATAAAGTAGGGTTTAGTGATATTCAATTCTAATAAATAACTAATGATATAAAGTAGGGTTTAGTGATATTCAATATAAAACATCCTTCTCCTTGTCAAGAAATTATAGTGAATGGATAAAATGAATTAGTTCAATTTGTACTGTGCTAAATAGGAGCATACATATTCTTTACCCTTTGGTCCAAGCATAAAGAACATTGACTAATCCTATGCTTGGTTACTGATTCTGTGGCTAGGCTGGGAGGATACCGACTCTCACTTTGGAGCTCCCACGTTCCCCTCACCTGAGGGCTAACATCTACACATCAGCACACAAACGATAGG
>NW_018219359.1:5116-5531 GCF_001263595.1 Phalaenopsis equestris | reverse complement strand
TATTTTCCTTTGGTCAAAATCCCCCAAACTTAACTAGTACCTGTCCTCAAGTAATTTTAGTACCATATAAAAGTTATTATCTAATGCAATAAAGTTTTAATTTAGAAATACGATAAGTTTGATTTAAATAAATATCATAGTGAGATTTTCAGAAAAAAATGAAGTAATAGAATTAATTATGTAGCTACCAGATTGTCTAGTCATCAAGTTTAAGAGTTCTAGTCTTCTATTTATTTCAAGAATGACTATATGTTGCAATATTAAGTCACTTAGAATATTCAAAAGATAGGAAATTCATGAGAACTCTACTAGTAAAAGATCTAATTCCATAAATATAAGTTCAGAAATATATTTAAGTTTTCCCTTTAGGTAGGTCCAGTAAAGCCAATTTTTGATTAGGCATATCCTCAAGCTT
>NW_018219359.1:1251-4827 GCF_001263595.1 Phalaenopsis equestris | reverse complement strand
AAAATATAGTTTCCTTTACTTTAAATAGTTAACTATAATCTTATTCTCTTATACTAAATATCTTAAGTTACAAAATTATTTTTCATTACAAAAATATTTCTTTAAATCTACTAAAATATTTAAATAGTATAAAAAATATAGTTACCTGAATTAAATTCACTACATGAAATCTTATAAATAATTTTTGAAAATATTGAAATAGAGGACATCTAATAGTTAATCTTTTTCTTCCCTCCCTCAAACTTAAATTTTTAAATATGAAATAATAGAGGTGGAAAGAAAAACTATAAATAAAAATCATACCTCAATATTGTAGGCATTTTTATTATTCTAAAATTTCTACAGGCCTTCTCAAATTTTTACTTCACCTGGTCAGTAATATTAGGAGCTTTCTACACATATAAATCATTGGAGGAATCAGAAGTTAGGAACTAAATATTAGGAGCTTTCTACTCAAAGGAGAGTCAGAAGTTAGGGACTGATCTCAAAGCGAGGGAATCACAAGTTAGGAACTAATTAAAAAAAAAAGAGAATTAAAAGTTAAGGATTAATCTCAAGAGAGAGTCAAAAGTTAGGGACCAACCGCAAAAAGAGGGAACCAGAAGTTAGAGACTGATTCCAAAAATGAGAATTGAAAGTTAAGGATCAATCTCAAAAGAGAATCAGAACTCAAAAGGAGGGAACTAGAAATTAGAGACTGATTCCAAAATAAGAATTGAAAGTTAAGGATCAATCTTAGTCAGAGAATCAAAAGTTAGGGACCGATCTCAAGAGGAGGAAATCAGAAGTTAAAGACTGATTCCAAAATGAGAATTGAAAGTTAAGGATCAATGTCAAAAAGAGGATCAAAATTTAGGGACCGATCTCAAAAGGCGCAAATTAGAAGTTAAGCATTGATTCCTAAAATGAGAATGGAAAGTTAAGGATCAATCTTAAAAGAGAGTCAGAAGTTAGGGACCGACCTCAAAAGGAGGGAACCAGAAGTTAGAGACTAATTCCAAAAATGAGAATTAAAAGTTAAGGTTCAATATCAAAAGAGAATCAGAAGTTAGGGACTGATCTCAAAAAGATGGAACCAGAAGTTAGAGACTGATTCTAAATTGATAATTAAAAGTTAAGGATCAATCTCAAGAAGAGGATCAGAACTTAGGGACAGATCTTAAAAAGAGGGAACCAGAAGTTAGGGACTGATTTCAAAATGAGAATTGAAAGTTAAGGTTCAATCTCAAAAAGAGGATCAGAAGTTTGGGGCTGATCTCAAAAGGAGGGAATCAGAAGTTAAGGACTGATTCCAAGACTGATTCCAAAATGAACCAAAATGAAAATTGAAAGTTAAGGATAAATCTCAAAAGAGAGTCAGAAGTTAGGGACCGACCTCAAAATGAGGGAACCAAAAGTTAGGGACTGATCCCAAAAATGAGAATTGAAAGTTAAGGATTAATCTCAAAAGAGAGTCGAAAGTTAGGGACTGACCTCAAATGGAGGGAATCAGAAGTTAGGGACTGATTCCAAAAATGAGAATTGAAAGCTAAGGATCAATCCTAAAAGAGAATCGAAAGTTAGGGACTGATCTCAAAAGGAGGGAACCAGAAGTTTGGGACGGATTCAAAAATGAGAGTTGAAAGTTAAGGATCAATCTTAAAAAGAGGATCAGAAGTTAGGAATCAATCTCAAAAGGAGGGAATCAGATGTTAAGGAAAAATTCCAAAATGAGAATTGAAAGTTAAGGATCAATCTCAAAAAGAGGATCAGAAGTTAGAGATCAATCTCAAAAGGAAGGAATCAGAAGTTAAGGACTGATTTCAAAAATGAGAATTGAAAGTTAAGGATCAATCTCAAAAAGAGAGAGTCGGAAGTTAGGGACCGATCTCGAAAGAGGGGAATCAAAAATTAGGGACTGATTCCAAAATGAGAATTAAAATTTACAAAGAGTTTGTGGTGTTGAACCCATAGATATATGTCTTATAAAAAAGGCTTACATTGTTGAGGAAAATGTGCAAAATTTTGTGAGGTTTTGTGTAGAATGTGAAATTTCACAAGGATGTGAAGAGTTAATATAGACAAGGATAGTTGTGTTGTGCGAGCAAAGAGTAGGAGACCTCAAAATCAAGAGAAATCATTCATATTTTTTTATCATGTTTAATTTTCAAAATATGTTTTCCAAAATTTAATTTTTGTGGGTTGATTAATTTTCAAAAGAGTGTTTTATTTGAATTTTATTATTGAGTTTTTATTATTTTTTCTTTGTTCATTGTAATCTCGAACCAACTTATGGTTCGTGGCTTTTATCCATTGCACCAAAAAGGGCAATTGAATAAACATATGAAATTTCTGAAAAAAGATTTCATTAATCTGCTTCAACATGTGCTACAGATTAAGTGTATGCCATAGCCTCAAAAAGTATAATTACGCTGACTGTATCAAAGTGCATCCAAAAATATCCCATGCCAAGTACATATCATAGGCTGAGCATGTCTAATCTGCTATGACAAAAATGAAGAAAGAAGGAATCCTCTGAGCGTCTGTCTCTACTGAGGCAAGCTCCTGATCGAGCTGACCTTCCAAGCCACACTCAAGGACAAGAGTTCCCTTTACATGTGCTTAGAGGTAAAACCCTCTCATAGCTCATATGGAAGTAGTTCTTCCAGCTCCAAGTCTGGTCGGAATCCGTAAAGCATTCTGTTGTCATCCATCATCCGGAAAGTCACAGATACCCTGCAGTGTCGCACCCTTAGAACGCAATGTTTGGTGATGTCTGCTCCATTTCCGTTAAGAACTAGTACTGAACCAACAGGTAGCGAGATTTTCACGGACCCTCTAAATTCCCCAAAGCTGATAACATCTATTTCTTTTCCAAATAAGATGTTGTTATTTCTCATGACTGAGAACGTGCAGAAAGTCCTTACAAAGTCATGATGGTCAATGTGCGGAGGTATGCAGTCTCCTTCATCATATATTTTGATAATACAACTGTTAGGAATATAGTCAACTGGCAGTATGCTCCATCAAACCATTATTTTAATCATTTATTTTATCATGAGAGGTATCAAGTCCACCTGATCATGTCTCAGAATCCTAGGAGAATTTCCTTGTCTATCGTTCGTAAAGTTCTAACAGCAGCCGCACTGTATAAAGATCCTACCCTTTCCTCGTATCTACTTTCTTAGCTCGGAATAGGTTCTTTCCATTAGTAGGCATGCTTGACCTCTCTCTCTCAAATCAAAAATGCAGTCAAGTATTTTCATTCATAGCTCTCAAAGAAGACCTTGGTGTATGGCTCCAATCCTTCTAATATGTTCATGAACCTATCTTGCACTTCTTCATAGAATTTGAAGTCCCTTTTGCTTGCCTTTCTCATCTTGTAGTGTTCTGCGATGCTGTCGGCACTATTTTTGGTGTGGGATTTGCCCGTAAGAAGCTGTCGGTCATCGGAATTGAAATCTCGTTGCCCGCTTCGGAAGGACATTTTAAAAAATTTTAATTTTGAAAAAAGATGAAGTCAAACTGACCCCATAATTTTCATAGTTTAAATGAAAGAGCGTTTTACCTCAAATCCTGTATTTATCCTGAAGGATG
>NW_018219359.1:0-374 GCF_001263595.1 Phalaenopsis equestris | reverse complement strand
TTCTATTGGAGTCACTTAGTCCAAATGAATTTACTAAACTCAACTTAATGAGTTCCATAATTTCATTTAGACCGTGGGAAGCCTCGTTAGCAACCGTAGGTTACCTCCTCCGAGGAGTTTCCGATTTTTCAATAGAGAAATATTAATTTAGTTGAAGTTGTATTTTGTATGATGTTTGTGATTAAATTTTGAGTTGTTTTATATTTTGAAATGTTGTGGTGATGGTTTATGCAATTTTATATTTTCTATGCAGGTATATAAATACAAGCATGAATAAAAGCGCGGTAAGAAAGTACAAGAAAGACTGTAAAATGCGGTAAACTGTAAAAGTGTACCATATGAGTCTTCTCGTTCCACCACCTGCAACTCAGAAT
>NW_018219358.1:11251-11722 GCF_001263595.1 Phalaenopsis equestris | reverse complement strand
GTGTGGTATAAATGTAAATGCCTCTTTATATTATTCAAAGCTAGAATTATGTCCACAATTCCCCTGACAAACAACATTACATTAAGAGAATTAGGAGAGAAAGATTTCTTCATATGAGAGAGAGAGAGGGAGAACAGAATACAGAAAGGAAGCTAATTAAATCATCCAATCAAAGATCTAACAATCAAAGGGGTAATATATATGTTCCCTGTCATAAGACAATTTCTGACGCAGCTCATATCATTCATGAACATGAAATATCAATGGCAACTTGTTATCCCATTACTAGCTTATTTATCAGTGCTCATGAAAGTGAGTGCATGCACATTGAATAAACTGTTGTTACAACTATATGCAAATATGGTCACGTGAGATAAAAAAAGAAAGATGCATGGAAGGCAGTCCATATTGATCACAACCATTGTTAACTTTGATGGCAGCAGGTATGACGCAAGCATTTGGAGCTAGGCC
>NW_018219358.1:8551-9487 GCF_001263595.1 Phalaenopsis equestris | reverse complement strand
TTGCCTTAGTGAAATATTTGATTGATTCCCTCCCGTGGACGTAGATCCAGTTGGATCGAACCACGTAAACGATCTATGTTTTCTTGTGTTCTTTGTGTTTTTTCATTTATATGTCAGGAAGTACATATGTCACAACAATTGGCGCCGTCTGTGGGAAGATCCATACTTCTTGGCTAGAGGTGTCCGCGTAAAGGTGTTCGCGACCAGTGACGAAGAAGAGAAGTTCGACATTCACAAACAGAGGAGCCATATTGCATCACAGGCAACCAAATATTCGGTGAGCAGTGAAAGCTTTGATCGACTGGATTCGCACCGCAGGTTGTGCGGTTTGGCGAGAAGGAGGAACAGTCATCGAGCGAGGGCTGAAAATTTGCGACAGGGCTGCCGGCAGAGGAATTCTGTCTTACAAGTAGCTCAGCTAGAGGGAAGAGGCGAAGATCGTGCAGAGAAGGGTTCGGGGAGTTCCCTGTTCGGGAGTTCACAAAGCAGGAGGACCTGAGCAGTTTGGCAAGACGCGACGGCTCTGGAGAGACAGTTATTCTCGTGTGAGAGGCAGAGGAGGAATTCCTGATTTGTTCCGTTGGAAGCAGAGGTGTGTCTGTGGGAAGGAGGCGCGAGCACAAAACGGGAATTTTTCTCTGGTGAACAGGTGTGATCTCTGTCAGAAGAGATCGGTGCTCTCCGTTCGGTTGGCGAAGGCAGTAGAGTTCACGGGGAGAAGTCTAGTTCTTGGAAGGGCAGCAGGTAGAATTCATTGGAAGAAATCCTAGCCACGACAATGAGTTCCGTCAAATTCGACATTGAAAAATTCAATGGGAAGAACGACTTCGGCCTATGGAGAGTAAAGATGAGAGCTCTATTGGTTCAACAGGGTGTTGCAGAGCAGCGCCTATACTCCTTCAAAATGCATGATGACAAATCCGTCTCCGAGCAGAT
>NW_018219358.1:5184-7866 GCF_001263595.1 Phalaenopsis equestris | reverse complement strand
GGAGTTGAACGAGTACTGAAAAATGTCAGGTACGTACCAGAGCTCAAAAGAAATCTGATTTCTTTAGGTATGCTGGAGTCAAGCGGATGCTCGTTCAAGGCAGAGAATGGCTGCATCAGAGTAATCAAAGGCCCTCGTGTCGTCATACAAGGAGTCAGGAAAAAGGGATTGTACTCCCTTATCGGAAGAACCGTGATTGCTAAGTCTATGTACTGTTTGGACTTAGCAGACTCAAGCAAGGGCTGAGGCCCCCTTAGGGGCCAGGTGGAGGGAATCTTTACTTCGAAGCTTCTCAATTGAGGGTCAAGGTGGAGAATTGTTATTTTGACCCCCAATTAATGAACTAAGGTAAAAGGGCACTTTTGCAATGTGGTACCGCTCACCTACCACATCTCACCAACTGTTTACCTACCGCTCACTTATTGCTCACCTATCTCCCACCTACCACTCTCTTGCTTCTATAAATAGAGAGGGTGTGAGGCTTAGGAGAGCAAGGGAAGAGATCTTAAGAGTGTGAGGCTTAGGAGAGAAAGGGAAAGATATCTTAAGCTACCACAAAGGAGGAGAGAATAGCGAAGATATCTTAAGCTACCACAAAGGAGGAGAGAATAGCTATAGAGTTAGAGAGGAGGAGAGCATCTTGAGGCCTTGTATCAAGGTATCGCTTGAGAGGGAGGCCGTAGAAGGAAGATGAGGGCTCATCTCTATATATAAGCTACGTATTCTCTATTTCTTTTGCCTTAGTGAAATATTTGATTGATTCCCTCCAGTGGACGTAGATCCAGTTGGATCGAACCACGTAAACGATCTGTGTTTTCTTGTGTTTTTTGCGTTTTTTCATTTATATGCCATGAAGTACATATCTCACAACAGCAGAAGAAAAACAAATTTTTTGTGCTGTTCGATCTAATCTTTCTTTGATTTAATCTTTTTTGTGTTGTCCTTCATGGGCCTCATTTTGTAATTGACTTTGTTATTATTAAATATTTTAATCACTAAAAATTTATGAGGTACTTTTATACGCATAAGGTGGGCCTAAAGATCGATTACAAATTTAAGGTGGGCACAAGGTAAATAGTATATTTTAAATCTACAAAAATTTGAAGAAAGACATCATGAGATTTGTGAGACCTTAAACCAAGAAATATACCATTCATTCAATGCCTTCTAATGAGGCCATGTCTTAGAGCAAAGGTTGCAAGTTTTTACTTAATTATGCCTTGCTAGAATAAATTTCCCATGATGGCCAGTTTCTATGTACTTTTTGGCTATACTTTGTGGATGGCCGCCATAAATCTTTCTTTTTCATAAACATGTTTACAAATATATGTATTTTTTAATGGTATTGGTGTCGGCGTTAAATTTATTTTGTAAAAAAAAAATAAACAACTCAAGAAAAAATATTAATTTACTCAAAATTTAAAAATAAAATAGAATTTTAGAAGCATGGAGTTCTCCAAAATATATTTACTGGGGAAACAACAATGTGTCTTGTTGTTCAATATAGAATTACATATCAAGATTAAGTCGAAAGCATTGATTTCAAAAAAATATCAAAAGTTAATCGTTGTTCTAATTGTGGCCAGGAAATTACATATTATAGAAATGAATACCAATAGTTCATCTGAATTTCTCAACAGTTCTCACCTAGAGTCTATTTACGTAAACTTATTTACATTCAATTATGGCACTTAATCAAGATGTTCAATTTCTTGCACAATTCTTTCACAAATCATTCTTTACCTCCAATTCTCTTGAAGCATAAATCAAAAGAAAAATATTTTGTAGCTCAAATGAAAGTACAGAGTTAAGGAGAATTTTAGCCCAAATGTCAGAAATCTTATTGAAGTAATGTGGGAGAACCTTATTTATTAACTCCCATTTCACTCATGATAAGTATTAAAGTGGGCTTCAACTTAATCATTTTGTAAGCTAGATATAGAAATAAAAGATTGAAGTTTGTGAAACAAAACCTTAAATTTCAACAAAAAATTTCAAGTCATTTATCACGAAAATTAACTATCGGGGGCCCAATTGATTACACTATTGATTTCATCACCCTCCCATAAGATGCACTTGTTGTGACTAAAGCAATCTATAACTCTAAAGAAACATAGGTAGATGCAACCAAAGGTTAAATATAATTTAGTATGCCTAACATTTTATGATGCTAACCTACATGTTGAACCTTTTTCACTAAAATTCAACTATTTTTTATCTTATTCATGTTATGATCAAAATAGCTAAATTTAGATTTATAAGTCTATAAAATGTAAAATAGTAGGTTGTTCATAATTGTGCCCCCATATAATATTTAAATATTCAAAAATCCTTTCGCTTTTCTTTTGTACACTACAAGACATACTACTTAAGCTATCAACATCTTACTCTCTATGAGAATGCAAGATGACATGAAATTCATGACAAAGCATAGCATGCATTACCATAAGATAACTTTGATATGTGCACACACACATGCATGAATGGATTAAAAAGAATGGTCAGAGGTTATTATACGAGTTCCGAACATCTCTCATTCTCCTAAGAATTCGAGTACCACACCCTACACTCGAGGAGAATCAAACCCCAAACCATAGGAGACTTACAAGTGACAAGCAGATGCCCAACTAAATGTGTACGTATGTATGTATGTATGTATGTATGTATGTATATATATATATA
>NW_018219358.1:0-4332 GCF_001263595.1 Phalaenopsis equestris | reverse complement strand
TATATATATATATATATATATATATTATTTTTTATACTTATCATTCATTTATGTTTCTGTTTTTTTTTATTTATAGCAAATAGTCCAAAATATTTTCTACTGCACTAGCTTTATATTATATATCAAAGAGCCTATATTTTTTTATGATTAAGAAAAGTATCAACTCTAAAGAAATTAAATAAAAAAAAAGTTTTTTTTTTGTTCCTATTTGTTGAACCCAAGTTTATCTATGAATCACATGAGGAATAGAAAGCACACATTGAGGGAAGGAATAAGTCCCCTTTAGAAAAAAGGTAAGGGAATCCCATAGAGTTAGAGATTCATTGATGGAGAAAAAAATAATGACAGAATCTCTTTTTTCTTATATACAATGCTCCCTATTTATAGGAGTTGACCCTCATAACAAGACATGATGTATCATTTAAAAATAAGGAAATCTCACCAAGAGGTCTTGGGGTGAGATGATCATATACAATCTTAACTTGAACACTCGCTTGTAACAATAATACTTAGGAAACAGTGTCTTGGTGAAACATTGGGTCCCCTTTTATCTTTGTCCGAAGTGTGATATTGATATTTTATGTCATTTATCCCCAATTTTGAGTTGCCCAAAGATGGTCATTGGTTCCAACCATGTGCTATCAAGTGTTAGCCCCCTAGTCAACTGATTCTTGTGATTTGTTTGTTGGTTTGGTAGTGCATCCTACATAATTCACACATACTTTGGTCGCAATCACTCGACTTTGGTGGTTCACTCGGCCCTAGAACCCTCCACTCTTCCTTTGCTCCTTAACGCTTGGTTATCATTTTTTTGTGTCTGCTTGCAGAGACCCATGGACAGCCTAAACATGGCATCTGGTTGCCCGCCTTTATTTGATCCAGGTCATTAGTTTCATGATTATCTCAAAATCGTACTTTTTCTTATATACATATTTAGCTCATCAATTCTCTCCAAGCATAAAAAGTCGTACTGTAATAAGATTGAAAGAATTAACAGATTTAATAGTTACTTTTAGATCATTATAAATGTTTAAAGCCTTAAATACTCCCTTGAGCTATGAGCCTCAGCCCCTATAAATAATTCAATAAGGCTTTCTCTAAATTTCATTGAGCTCTTAGTTAAATCTCATGATTCTGCTCCTTTTTGTCAAAAATTTCAGTTCATTGATAAACATAATGTGACCCATGCTGATGACTCATCCAAAATCCGCCTTTGTGCCCTCCTATTTGGCAAGCGCGTGTGAAGTTGTGGGTTGAAGTGCAAATCGGACACCCCATAAATGGATCAAAAGGGCTCATGTCGTGGAATCCCGGCGGGCACCGCCCATACACCTAATAATTTTGACCCTTTGGTTGACCATTTGGGGTCTTGCCATGCAATTTCAAGATACGGCCCCTATGTTTTCAAGATGTCTTTTGTGTCCAAAGTAGGAGGGAGCATCCCAATACCTGAATTGAATCATGTTGTTGACGTTCTAGAAAGAGGAGGGATGTCAAGTGAGTCAGCTTTTGATGGAGCGCCTCAACTAGTCATTAAGGTGGCTTGTTTGGCTCAAGCCAATGGCTCTTTCACTCCTTATTTATCAAATGTGTTTGATCACCTGCCGACAATTGGTATGGATGATATTTATTCATGATGATTTGTTATTATCTGTTGAGGGTCACTTATTTTTATTCTCATTGTTTATGGACCGGAAGACCCATCCTTAAATTTGATTGAGTTTCTAAGTATGTTCCTGAGCAGTGAAGAGGTAGTGAGTGGAGGCATAGGATGTTTTGAGCCCGGAGCTAGGAAAGACCAAATTGCTATCGAAGGTGGTAGCCAGATGGGAGATGGGCGAAGCAATCGACACGTGGCAAACCATCGTGGGGCGGCGGACTTTATAGATGACAACCTCCTTGCGTGTGGGGATGTTGTGATTCCTATGGGATTATTCGATTGTCTGGTGATTTTTCTAGGCGCTTTGGATTCGATGATTCATCGAGAGAAAGTATTATCAGGAGCTAGTCATCGAGCATTCAAGCGCCTTTGTCTGGCTCGGTCTTGAGGTGCAAATACAACATTATCTAGATGAAAAGTCTCATCGCTCATGCTTAGTGCTGGGGAGGGTGCCTTCTTACATTTGGGCTAGATCTTCGATATGCAAGGACTGCCAATTGGAGTATCGGATGATCTTTTCCATGTTGAAGTGCTTACTTAATCATCTCCTTCATTGATTCTTAAGTCTGTGTTGGGTCACGAAATCTCTGGTGCACTCCATTTTGTCTACGTTCTCTCAATTACTTTCTTCATTTCATGTTGTTCCTCTTCTCATTTGTGGCATGACTTTATGCTCACCAAACATTTCAGGGCGTTGAACCTAGATTTATCTTCAAATCACACCCGAGGAATAGAAAACACAAAAAGAGAGAAAGGTAAGAGTCTCCTTCGAGAAAAAGGCAAAGGGAATTCGAGAGGGTTGACACAGATTCCTTAATTGAGGAAAAAGAATTAAAGATTCTCTTTTTTTTCTCCAATACACTGATACCTATTTATAGGAGTTGGTCCTCCTCCCTAACAAGTCACATTGTATCATTTAAAAATAAAGAAATCCTGCCAAGAGGTCCCGAGCAAGACCATATACAATTTTAACTCAAACGCTCACTTGTAATAACAACACTTGAGAAATAATGTCTTCGTGAAGCATTGGGTTTCTTTCTGCCTTTGTCTCAAGTGTAATCATGATATGTTGAGTCATTTGTCTCCAGATTTGAGCTGCACAACATGAGCCTTGGTCATGGCCGTGAGGTCTCAGGTGTCGGCCCCCTCGCCGGCCGATTCTTCTGATTGGCTAGTTTGGTAAATGTGTCCTTTGTCAACCATTTATTCTTTGATCATAAGCACTTGTTGTTCACTCAACTCTAGATCAGTCGCCCTTAGGTTGTTGAAACACGCCATCAAGTCGTCTATCTTTATTGAATTAAGGTAGTTGGTTTCATGATTTTCTGAGAAGCTTACTTTTTGTTATGTACATTATCAATTTTTTAAATTAATGAAACCGTTTCTTAAGAGGCATAATTATAGAGGACTTCTTGTCATAACCTGACTAAGATCAAATTTTTCATAAATTTAAAACAATTATAAAAAATAGATACGCAATTAAAAATTAATTTTTATGTTACTTTTAAGAAGTTGACGATATTAAAATAATATTAAACCTCGAGGTCAAAAGTGCGAGACTTGAATAATGTGCACACATGAGTTTGTAATAGCCAAACGGAAAGTGATCAGTCCATGCGAATATGTGATGCAGGCAACATTAACTTTTTGGGGATACACATCACCAAATTATAATGTGTTTACATATCTAAAATTTCCTTTTTACATATACACCCACTAAATCCAACATATCACATCACACATCACCAAATTATAATGTGTTTACATATCTAACACCTAAAATTTCCTTTTTACATATACACCCTCTAAATCCAACATATCACATTAAATATGCCACAACTTTAACCATTAAAAGCTGAATTACATCTTTTCATCCATAGGTAACCTCGTATGTATGCTAACCATTAAAAGCTGAATTACATCTTTTCATCCATTGGTAACCTCGTATGTATGCTATTGATTGAAGTTTAGGTGTTAGATATGTAAATACATATAATCAAATCTTTTTTATTCCCTGACCTTCGGAACATGTGAAAGCAAGAAACTCACTTCATAATTAATGCATGGCCAGTAAATAAACCAAGTTAATTCCAATTACTCTTTTTTTAATTAAGTGCAAAAAATATATCAAATATAGACAAAATATCATAAGCTTTATTCAGATTTATATTGTTGTTATAAAATGTGTTATATAAATAAGAATAATATTATTATTTTATGCAGATATAAATAATGTGTGCTATTAGTGATAGATTTATGAGCGTAGAAAAATGAAAAAAAATTTCTTGCATTTTTTTAATAAATATAATTTGCAATAGATAGATTTAAAAAATGATTAACAATAAATTCACGTAAAGAATTTTTTTTTTATTCATACCAACAGCAATTAATTATCTTAATTAATCCAACAATTTACTAAATCTCGAATTAAGTATAATGTTAACAAAATTAATCATCACGACAATTTAATCAGAATATTTGACTTCACTATTTCCCTTCATTTTATATAACATCTTCTACATATTCACATCACTGTTAATATTATTATTATTATTATTATTATATAGACACACGCACGCACGCACACGCTGTTAAATTAATCCAGCAAATCCGCATATGTCACGGGCCCCACAAGGATTTTCGGCGGGGAAAATGCGAGGCGGGACGAGAAT
>NW_018219357.1:0-1687 GCF_001263595.1 Phalaenopsis equestris | reverse complement strand
ACAGGTAGTAATATAAATCTACTATTCATCAGATTAAATACTAGATTCTCCTTTTAGATCACCCATTGATTGAACATGAACAAAGAGATTGTAGAAGGGTCGGAATGGAAATTCTTCAGTAAAATCCTCTTCTATCGATTTCATCCTCCTCATCAGCCATATTAAACTATCTTCTAAATGTCCAGAGTGATCAAAATGTTCTTTCATCCTCCAGTCTAGATGATCGAAGAAATCAGAGATATTATTAATTGCATTCATGACATTTTGTACCCAGAGTGAATCCTCTGCGTAGGATCACCAGAGTCTTATCAGGAATTAAGAGTTGAACTGATAGTGAATTCTGAGATGATTGATCTACTATAATGGCCATGTCAATTTCATCCTCAAAAGCTGGGAATCTCTCAGTTGGGTCCAAAAGCTTCCAAGGTAGAAGTACCTTTTCTCAATTTTTGTAGGACACTTGGAACTGACTGCAAAGTGAGAAAATTGTGGAAGGGTGTCCAAGCCCATAAGTTGATCCATGAACGATCAGACCCAAAACCGACTTCACAATTATTGGTCCAATATTGATTGTCAGTCTCCTTTGGATGCAGTAATTCAGAATAGCACTTTCCTTAGAAACTTTACTGATCTTCATTGTTGGTAATAATTTTCCAGAAATGAAGAATTGCTAGTGTTTTGAAACGGGATTTAGGAGTGTCGTAGCAAAACTAACATACCCTTTTTCTCTCATTTCCCAGTGTCCGTTAAATATTGGTAAATTTCATTCATCTAGTTTCTTGTCGGGACGAAGTTGGAATAGTGGCAGACAAGAATGTTTTCGATCATGTATAATTCAATGAATCGTGCAGGTGTGAAAGTGATCCATCTACCCCGCACATAAACGACTCACTGGTTGATTCCGTAAAAATTTGCATAAAATTCCTTTACCACAGGAACAACCACTGTGGCGGTAGTATAGCACGGGAGCACGCACACACGTCACACTATCATCTCTTCAATTGCCGTAGAGGGATTATTCAATCCTCGATTTACAAATCCTCATTCCTTAATCAATCTTTTCTTCGCCAGAACCTTGTTGAAGATTCGCTGTGCTTCCACACTAATAAACTTTCGCCGATTGAAAACTTACATTCTGGGATTATCAGGGGAATTGGACACCATAAGAATGAATTTGGTGGAGTTTCACTTTGTTTGTGGGGGAAATATGACTTAGGAATCAAATTTGGGACTTTAAAAAGGTAGTTCCCGCCCAAAAATTGCCAAAAAACACCCAAAATCTGCCTTTCAACCTCCAGAACCCGCCATCTCGCAGGTCTCGCCGTCGATGGCGTGGAGGGGGCCGTTGGTGAGCCTCTGTATTTATTTTTCTTTGACTCTCGGGAAAAACCAGTCGTCGGTGGTGTCGAGGGCGCGCGCGGCGCAGCTTCAAGGGCGCAGTCCGCAAGGCAAAAATTGCACAGTTTTGCTCTAGTCCGAATGCGTTCCAATTTTTCTCTATGGATCTAATTGTTATGATGATTTAAGGGTAAATCAGAGTAGTAGAGCTCAATACTACCACAAAATAATGATAATTTCAAATAAAAACTACTATAATTGCAATAATAGTAAAGATAACTATAGGTTGTCTCCCACAAAGTGCTTGGTTTAATGTCGCCAGCCCGACCTATTCAGGTGTTATTCAGGT
>NW_018219356.1:0-375 GCF_001263595.1 Phalaenopsis equestris | reverse complement strand
ACCAGATTGGTTAATAATTCAAATCTTTTATAATGTATTAATTGGTTCTCATAGATCTATTTTCGATGCCGCTGCTGGTGGTTCATTGATGTCAAAACAATTTCATGACGCTTATGCTTTAATTGAAGAGATGGCTACCATAATTTTCAATGGCCTTCTGAGAGGGTGAATCCACAGAAAGTAGCCAATATTCATGAAACTAATGCATTTACTATGTTTACAAATCAAGTTGCTGCAATTTCAAGGAAGTTAGACCAAATTGGAATGAATTTTTCTCAACCAATTTCCATGATCGAAGAGAATTCATTACAGAAATTAATAGATTCTCAAGCATCATTAAAGAATTTGAATGTCATAAATAATAAGCAAAATAAC
>NW_018219355.1:24304-38888 GCF_001263595.1 Phalaenopsis equestris | reverse complement strand
TAAGAAAGCATTGGCTGCAAGCTTTGACAACTCAGCCGACCACAGATTTGTGGTAAGAACACGGCCCTCTGGCACCCACTGGGTGTAAACATCCTTCAAGGCCTGCACAGCCTTTTGGCCCTCAGGGGTCTCTCGACCCCCAATAAGCACGCGATCGGGATTGAAAAGATCTTGTATCGCCGTACCTTCAGCAAGAAACTCTGGGTTTGATAGGATCTGATAGTTAATTCCCTTGCTATTGTGTGTCAAGATCTTCTCAATGGCCTCGGCAGTCTTAACAGGGACTGTAGATTTCTCAACAACAATCTTATCAGATTTGGAGACATCAGCTATCATGCGGGCTGCACTCTCCCAATAGGTAAGATCAGCAGCCTTGCCAGCTCCAAGACCACGAGTTTTGGTGGGTGTGTTCACGGAGACAAAGATGATATCAGCCTCACACACGTGCTTTTCCACTTCAGTGCTAAAGAAGAGGTTTCTCCCCCTGCACTTCTTCACGACGTCATCAAGGCCTGGCTCATAGATAGGGAGCTGATCACTGTTCCACGCATTAATGCGAGCAACAGAGATGTCTACAACCACCACCTCAATGGTTGGGCACTTGACAGCAATGACAGCCATGGTTGGACCCCCCACATAGCCAGCACCAATGCAGCAGATCTTCACCATCTTCTCCTCCTAATAAACAGAAATAAATAAAAAAGAAAATGTTAAAATTTGTTTTCCTAATGTCGTCTATATGATCTCATTCTGAGATATGGATGGAAAAATAATGGCATCAAACTATCATGAATAAAGCACAAAAGTAACCTCCAGATAGCGTTGGATACCTCCTCGTTGAGGAGCAACAAACCACAAAGTGTTTATTGAATTTCTGGCCATCCAATCCAGATTAGATGGCCTTGAAAATCATAGCATTTTTTCAGATGATTCAAATCTGTCGAGTACAGCAAATGAAAAATAAGGAATAGTTCAAAAAAGAATATGGGCAACAAGGAAGTTAGGATTTTAGATCCTCTTCAGTTATCTAATAAGTAGACAGCCATCCAATCTCAATTTGGATTGCCGGGATTCTTTGTACTTTTTACCTGGGAACCATAAAGTTAACACAGTTTTCATTCATTCATACGAAAAATCCCAGAAATCCAAGGATTGGATTATCAGGATGGTAACTGGAACAGAACTGAATTCGAAATTGGGGCAAAATTTATGGCCGTTGAAAAAAGGCATAACAAATCTAAGCAGAAGGTTCTCAGTGATTTAGTATACTCAATGGAAATTATACTCTCATGTCGATTATTTTAGTAAATTAATAAATTTGAACATAATTTTGAGAAATCTACATAAAAATGAGCAAACATGAACTTTGACAAGCTCATTCATTTATGTTCATGAACGAAATCATCTATTGTTCAACAAATTGCTAACTAAGATCACAACAAAATGTCTGCTTCAAGTTGTTTAATTACTCATTAATTGATTTATTTTGAATATCAATTTTCTCATATCTAACACGTTTTAAAAACTATATGCATAGTAATTGAGGTTTAAGTATATGATGAAGTATCAAACAAAAAGTATGTTTCTCCATTAATTGACCTTTACTTTATCAATGCACATAAGATTTTCAAAAATGAAGATGGTTGTCTCAATTTTCCTTCTTGGCAGCAATGGTGGGACATGGATCAATCCGTGCTCCAAGGTGAAATGGTTAGTATTGGTTCTATGCCTTCTACTACTACAAGCTTATGTTTCTACTTCACAAAATGACAAGAAATACCTCTAGTCTACCACTGGGCATATTGCCTCCTCCATTAATAATGCTCGATTATGACGAGGGTCCTTTTAACTACATCAGATTCCTTCGGCACAATGAGATGAGTTTATCTATTGGCAATTCGTACAATCGGTTCAACAGCTCCCATGAGTCATCTATCACGACATGCTTAAAAATGTTTTTCACTTCTCTCAGTTGGATATTATTCACCTATCTTATAATAAAATCCTTCCACCAGTGAGCTTTGATTAGTCTCCAATAAGCACCTTCACTAGAGCTCAAATTCATTGAAATGGTTCAAAGAACATTTTGGGTTACCATTCTAACATCAAAGATCTTCACAGTAATATTTAGAGCATCCCCGCCATTGGGGATCTCATTATGTGATGGTGCTTTAAAAACCAAGTTTTGTTCCATATGCTTCGAAGATCACTGAATCCCCCAATTAACTTAAAACAATCAACTCAAAGTTCATCTTCACCTGGGCATCAATCCCATTGATTACTTCTTTAATTATGAAGCCAAGCTTATTCATAATCCATTGGTCAATAAAAACAATTTGCATACAACATGGGTAATTGAAAGAGCCAAAACAAAATAGGAAGCCAACCTACGGAGAGGGTAATTGAAAGAGCCAAAACAAAATAACACTTATTATGGTTCCTCCATCATTATTGACATCACTAATGCTACAATCTATTACTTTAAACTAAATAAATTCCTCACATGCATCTCACTTTGTTTTAAATTCAGTAGGTAAATTTGCCTCTCAAAATTTTCAATATATGTTTTTGTTTTCCCTGCCACTCATAGTTTCACTACAAAATTCTTCATATATGTCTGGGATATGCTTGGATATCAAGTTTTCACAGAATTAATAAATTATTTAAAAAAAAAAGTTTCTCAAAAAATGTCAAAGCAATTGCTATTTATCCTCATCCCTAGCTACCGAAGTTAATGTTTATTTCTTTATACAACTACTTTTATATATTAAAAGCTACGAGCCTAAGACCGTACCTGTCCATCTTTAAGCCTATTATGCTTGAAATCATTCACCTTACCCAATAGGACTTGTCAGACAAAATTCATGTCGTGAAAGACTTCAACAAATGAAACGGGTATGGTACATTTTATAACCAAAATAGAGATATAAAAGCATATAGCTATGTTCGCAGAGATTTCCTTCAATAATATTATCGTCTCTCTTTATTTCTTGGATTAGAGTCTAATTATTTTACTGCTGCTGCTGAGATGAGAATGTTTAGGTAGATGAGTGCTTTTACACTTAGAGACAATGCAAAACAAATACATCAATGAAAGGGTTGGTGTGGCTCCAATGGCAGATAAAACTAGAGAGAGAGGTCGTCTTAGAGGGTTTGGTCACATTAAACGTCGACCATCTGATGGTCCAGTTAGGAGAGCATATGTTTTAGATTTGACTTATTTTAAGGGTAGCGATATACCTAAAAAAACTTGGGCATACTGTATAAAACTGATCATAGTTTATTAGAATTAAATAAAAATATGACGCTCAATAAGATAAAATGGAGAAAAATGATTCATGTCGACCCCACTCAATAAGAAAAAAGCTTGTTGTTGTTATTGTTGTAATGACAAAGTTGAAAGTGTCTTGGTTCAACTTTAAGATACGGAAATTCTAATTCCCACCTAGCTTTTTTCTTAGTCAATGATTCTGTAGCAAAATGCTTGTGCATGACAATCTCACATCTTCTACCCTCTTAAAAGATCTCCAGCGATTACTCAAAACTCTCTCATCTTTTATATGTGAATGACATTTTCATTTTTGGTAAGGTTGGCATATGTATCTCGCATGCCTTAAATCACAAATTTCATACTTTGTTGTCTAATGATTACTATTCACAAAATCAATATTTGTTTCTCCAAAAGTACTATTCGATTTACCTCACTTGATGCCAAGATTAGCTTCAAATATTATTTACTCGTCAATCTATTATCCGAGCATTCTTATATATAGCTCAAAATCAAAAACTACTGACTTCTGAGGTGTGGTGGCATTTTGAAAACGCACCTAGCTGTTTGGGTAAACTGCGTTAAGTGCTGTTTGGCAGCCTATGCGTTTTCAAAACACTGAAAACAACGTTTTCACACCGAACATGTCTAGGTGTGGTGATAGTTTTCTGGCTGAGGTCTGGCTTTTCGAAAAAAATAAAAATTTATAATAGCTACCGCACCTAGTTTATCAGCAGATTATTCAATAAGTTGCAGCTGCATCAAACAGACCCTTAGTATACTCGTATAGCAGCAAGTCCAAACAGTTTCTTTTGTTTTGTAGGCTTCAATTGATTAATTTTCTCATTTTGAAACTTTGTGTGTATTGGTTTAGAACATTTTTCTTCCTAAGAATTATATTTAGAATATTAAAAAAAAATTGCTCCAACTTCCTTTGCGATAGATGTACTCGATGCAATTAAGTTCACACACCTTATATCATGGTAAAATAATTTTGCGCCTATGATAAAAGATACTTCAGATTCCTTCCCGGTACATTCTAAAGTATGCTTGCAAAATTAAAATTGTTTCAGACAACTTAAAAGAATCTGACTGCATTAGCTATTGGTTAAAGCAAAATATTCCAATAAATGGTACCAACAGATTTTTATTTACTCAAATTTCAAAAGGCATAGCCAAAATCGCTCAAAAATATAGAACTAACATCTACATTGTTGGTTGTGGCTGATCTTTGCTTTATTTCATGATTCAAAAGACAAGCGTTTCCTGGAATTGTTTGGCTAAGCTGTTCTCTCATATCTTCAATTGACTAGAAAAACACCACTCTACAATTATCTATGGTGCTTCTTAAAATGTAAGCCCATAAAGTAAATATAATATCATCCATAGAACATATGTAAATGTCGCCTTTACTTCTGATGAAAATGAGATCATATAAAATAATAAGAACTTACCTTATATATTTCAAGGTATATCAACATTCTCACTAGCAGAATATTCACAGGAATATAATGACTGGGCATATCATTATACATTAAGATTCTCCATATATGATTTATTACTTACAAAGTGGGGTCTCAACATTACTAACCCTCAACTAACATAATATCTTGGTTAGTTATAAATACTTATTTTATAATTTGATGAATTAATCCTCCGACCAATTCCTTTTTAGCTAATCTTTATGAATTAATGAAATTCTGAATGCCATTTATGCACGCTTTCCTCTTATGTCCCACCTTTAACCTACTATTGCAGTATGTGGAATGGAATATGACAAGTTCAACCCTTTAAAACCTCAGCGTCACGACCAGTATTTGTCTAGCATATAGAATTTGAGAGCACGCATCTATAAACTTCATGGAAAAAATAATTCAAGATCATTCACTGTTATTATAAAGTGAAATTCCAATTAAAATGCTAGACAAAAAATTTGAAATATTTAGGTAGATATCACAAAACTTTCAAAACCTTGTTCCCATTAGTTTAGATATGATTATATACGGTCTATCTCTCAAGTGGATACTCTGCACTAATGTCTACTTTTTTATTGTATTTGGACATGCTACAATGGCAGCTTCTTCAGCTTCTTTATTGGCCCACTTTCCATAGATAGCTACTTTTCGTCTAGCCTTGTTTCAGTTTTCAATTTATTCCATTGCAACGGTTTTGGACATAATATCATTTCTATATGAGATTGGCGGGAAGATTTTATATACATATGTTTTCACTTTGACTTCCCTGGTTTTATTGTAATGGCTCTCGCCTTGGCAGCTTTCTTTTGTTTCTTCTATTCAACACACCTATTAAAATTTTTGGTTTTTTGGTATACTCCTTTTCTTTGAATCCTATGCTTTTTTGGGATACTTCTAATCGTTGAATCCTATTTTTTTATGTTTTTTTTTTTTTGTCATGCCTACATCTCTAGTGTTTTCTTATTAGCAAAGATGAGAGATTAGACACTCTACGATTTGATCCCTTGAAATCTCTTTGACTAAATTTTAAATTTAGTTACCCTCAGTTGAATTTTCTCTCTGATGCTTCCTCTCTTGTTAATTTGTATTGCAATCATGTTGTCTCACAAGATAGTTATTGGGTTTTGGAATATTTTGCCAAACTTATGTATATTTCATTGGATACTCATCACACAATCACCAAGTTATATTTTATGTTCATTTGGTTAACTAGGATACATCGATACTAACATGATACAATACATTCAAGGGACATGGCTAATTATCAAAATATAGAGCCGGGACACGCGACATAGTATTATTATATGCATACAACGACAACAACAACAACAACAAAGCCTTAATCCCACTACGTGGGGTCGGCTACATGAATCCTTTTTCTCCATTGCGTCCTATTTAGTGTCATATTTTCATTTAGTTCTAATAAATTAAGATCATTTTTTATACAATAAACCCAAGTCTTCCTAGGTCATCTTCTGTCTTTCTGAACATAAATCGAATATAAAACAACTACTCTCCTAATCGGATCATCACATGGTCGGCACTTAATGTGACCAAACCATCTAAGACGACTTTCTCTAATTTTGTCCGTCATAGGAGCTACACCAACCCTATCACGGATCTATTCATTTCGCATTTTGTCTCTAAGTGTAAAGCCACTCATCCACCTAATCATTCTCATCTCGGCAACACTTAACTTAGTATTATGCTTCTCTTTTAAAGGCCAACATTCAGCGACATAGTATTATTATATACATACTTATACAGCAACATCAACAACAACAACAAAGCCTTAATCCCACTATGTGGGGTCGGCTACATGAATCCTTTTTCTCCATTGCATCCTATTTAGTGTCATATTTACATTTAGTTCTAATAAATTAAGATCATTATACAATAAGCCCAAGTCTTCCTAGGTCTACCTCTTCCTTTCTTAACATAAGTCGAATATAAATCATCAGATGGTCGGCACTTAATGTGACCAAACCATCTAAGACGACTTTCTCTAATTTTGTCCGTCACAAAAGCTACACCAACCCTATCACGGATATATTCATTTCGCATTTTGTCTCTAAGTGTAAAGCCACTCATCCACCTAATCATTTCATCTCGGCAACACTTAACTTAGAATTATGCTTCTCTTTTAAAGGCCAACATTCAACACCATAGAGCATTATTGATCTCACCACTGTCTTATAAAACTTTACTTTCAGTCTAAGCGGTACTTTTCTATCACACAAATTAAATAAATAAAAAAGATCCTAACATTATAAGATTTTAAAATAATATATTTAAGAATGATAAACAAAATTTATTATAAAATTCATAAATCAAAACTAAACAAAAAAAAACTAAAAAATATTAAGTATAAGAAAAAAAAGAATGATCAAAATTTAGCAAAAAATTAAAAAGAATGATCATAAAATTTTTTTTATAAAGATGGGATGTGCGTGTGTGTGTATATATATATAATTTATTTGATGCGACATTAATCATCAAAATCTAATATTTTATTATACATTTTGTTGTTATTTATAAAAATTAAATATAATTTTAGGACACGTGTTTACAATTTTTTTAAAGGCTTTTACATATAGAGGAAGTTAAAAAATAAAGTTTACGTATTTCACACCCGAATCTTAATATTACTACTTACTCTGTCTACTTCCCGTTCGAGCTTCCATTTTTGTCAAATCATGCGCCAACCTTCGAGACATGGAAATGGAGGCAGTTAAAAAATAAAGTTTACGTATTTCACACCCGAAACTTAATATTACTACTTACTCTGTCTACTTCCTGTTCGAGCTTCCATTTTTGTCAAATCCTGCGCCAACCTTCGAGACATGGAAATGGAGGTTGCAGCCTGCAGGGTATCACCAAACTCCTTTTGATGCTTCTGTTAGGCGAGAGATCGATTGAGGAAAAATCGACAATAGGAACGGAGACGAGGATGACAAAATAGGTGACAGGAATAGCTCATAAGCTTCTGAATGAGGGTGAAATCGACAATAGGAATAGCAAAGGGAACGGCAAAATCGGCGATGAGAACAGTGATAGGAAGGTTGACAGGAACGGCTCAAAGGCTTCTACACTTGATGATGAGACGTTGCAGTATGTGGCAAAGAAAATTGCAAGCGGTTTGAATTTTCCAAAGGTGGCAGATACTAACAAAATTTTCAACCTCAACTTCTATGTCACCAGCGCCAAAGAAGACGCCACGTTAATGAAAATTATCTTCACTTCTCCGGCGGTATTTTGTTTGTTCAGCATTATGTGAAAGCATTTGTGGAAATTGAGAAGAACATAAATTGCTTGGCTTTGGAGCCCCTTTATGGTCATGGCATCAAATCATTTTACAAGGAGATTTCTACGACGAGTGGTGCAACAACTGATGACAGCCCTAGCTAGACCACATGGATGGCCTCCCTCTCCTTTCTACCAAGACTTGCGGATTGAGAAACCATTGAGGGAAACGGCAGTAACTCAACAACTTCATAAACTCCAATAGATTCGGATTGTCCAGCCAATAAAGTTGATGATAAGATGGAAGCGGGATAAAGATGTAACCCCTTTTTTTAATTTTAATTTGACTTGCAATGCATGTCCGACACGTGTTGCACACATGTACAAATCAAATGCATGTCGAACATTGCATGCATATTTATAGCATCATAGACTACATGTAAAATGTGTTTAAGAACTATTTTCTTTAACAACCATTTGTAATATATTTTTTCTATTGTTTTAATTAAATTTGAGGTTCAACTCCCACCCTTCTCTCCTTTTGAAGACAAAAGTTAAAAAGCTATGTATCTATCTACATGTATTTTTTTTTAAAGGAAATCGATTTCCCATGCACTTTTTGGCTCTATGATGAGAGCCCGGGCCATGTGCCTAAAATTCCAGAGCCCCCGTGCCACGGTAGGATCGAACCCTTGACCTGATGAGACTTACAGTGACCCCGCCTATATATACATATATATATATATATAGATATATATATTATAATAGATTAATTGAACTGCACCAAAGATCATAATTAAAAATTAGTAATAATATAAACTTTAATTATAATTCAACCCTATTTATGTCAAACAATAAGCATGTGGTTTTAAATCAACAGCAACAAGAAAAAAATTAATTTGGCTAGATAAAAGTTCAACTACATCTAAAACTGGATAACTAAATTATTAACAAGCATAAAATAGATTTTTAAACTCGGCTTATGTTCAAACTGAGCCTGAACTCAATAAGATAACAAATGAACATGTTTGAAAAAGATAATACTCAGCTCTAGTTTATTAATTTTCATCCTATTTGAAAAGAAGAATACTATGAAGAAAAAATAAGCAACTACAGAGGAAAATGTATGCAGAAATATAGAAAAAAAAAGGAATAGAAGCAATTTCCAGAGACGTAACAGTATGTTCAGTTTACTCACTGGAGGTGTTGGAAAAAAAAAGCAGTGAAAGATTTCCGGATAGTTTAAATGCTTTAACTAAAACAAACAAAAGATATCAAATGTTTTTTAAAAGCATGAAGATAAATCTGAATTTAATGTGCAGATCCACATATTACGTGCATACAATGCAAGAATAAAATGTGATGAGTTAAATAATCATAAGAAGTTCCCCACATTCTCAAAAACAAACTTGTCTTTCAAAAGTTAGCCAATAATCTCTTCCATTATAATAGAACGACGGAATGACAAAACCCTTATAAAGCTGCAGAAAACCAGATCCGCAAAGACAATGATAAACCCAAATCAGATCCACAACAAAACCACAAAAATCAGACAGATCTAGAAATGTAACAGCAACACTCAATAATCTAATAACGGATCCAGATAAATAAGAAAATTAACAGATTTTAGTGGCAATAGATCCAAGAACATTAAAAAAAAAGGAAGGAAGCAAAAAAAAAAAGATTGCAGCTATACATAGATCCAGATCTGGGAAGAAAGGGGGCTAGAAATATCACATTTTGAAGAACCCTTGTTAAAATCCACATAACAATCGCTAGAAAGAAAAAGAATAATTAGAAGAAACGAAGTTCGCAAAGAACCTTCTCAGCGTGATCGCAGCCTAGCTTCACCAAGCCGAGTGATAAAATAAGGGAGACAAGCTTTTGTAGAGGAACTTCACAGACGGGAAACGGGAAGGGAGAGAAGAAAATAAAGGATTTGAAGAAATAACGATGCTTCTATCTCCTTAAATAGCGCAGAAGCATCTCAGATCTACATTTTTTGCTGATGGCAATTAAATATAATCGTCAACCAAGCGCGTTTAGCAAAGCACCGGAGGTACCACAAGGATACAGTTTGGCGCATAAAGGAGCACGGCCATTTTGAAAATATACAAGTAATACGGTTTGGCTGATAATGGAGAATGCACATTTTTGAAATTTAAATATAAAACTTAGAGTTGCATTTTATGATTATATTTTTTTTATCAAATATATGTTTAATGCAAAATTAAAACTATGATATAATATATTCACATTTTTTTTAATTTATACATAATCATTATTCTAGAATTTTTAAACTAATTATTTCTCCAGACAAATTAATTAATAAAATATTAATCTAAATTTATAAGATTGATTTTTATAGTAAATTCTTTGCAGAAAATAACAATTAAGAAAATAAGGTATCCATAACCATGTGCATATGTGTGCATATCTGAATCTGTAAGAAGTAGGTAACACCAAGTTATGATAAAATTAAGGCCATCATGGCTATTGTCTATCCAACTTAAAAATCATAGCTCTTATTACCTGGACCTTGGAATTCTATCTTTAAGAGGTTTAATTCAATGACTTATATAGCTGCCCTTTAATAATCTTTAGAATAATAAGTTCCAAAAACTAACATTTTTTTCACACGGTTAGAGTGATTTTAGTGAAGCGGCTATAACTATTGAGGTCCGTTATGAGACCCTCTGGTTAATGTGTGAGTGTGCTAGTGGGATTGATGCTAATCACTTTTCCTCAAGAGAAAGACAGAGAAATCTATGATGCACTCTTTGTAATAACTATGTAATGTGGTTATAATACGTATCTTGCTTGAATGATTGTTTACCAATGTAATTGAGTTAAGAGAATCATGAGATTTCCTAAGGGAACACATGCTAGTTCTAGAGGGGCAACTCATTGAAGCTAATGACAATATTGAAAGGCTTTCCTTTGAAAGGAAAAGGGCTTCATAGTTTGATTTGTCTTATGTGACAATTTATTAACAGGGTTAGGAGGGATTTGTTGTTGTAGCTTTAGTCTTTTGGACCAAATTAGTTTATAGCTGGAGGCAAGTTTATATTATAGTGAATAACTAAAATTAGTGATGGAGGGCCAAGCGCATTAGAATGGACTGGTGGGATCTTATGTATTAGGAAGCATAAAAGGATACAAATTAAATGTAATTTGCTTGGGTTAGACTTTGTTAGTATTCATTTAGAATGAAATCCAAGTTATAAGTCAAGCATAAAATGTGTAGCCTACAGGCTGAGGACTCTATATATATATTTAGATTCTTAATGTAAAGAGAAAATATAATCTTAGGGTCTCTAAATAATTAAAAACCTTAGAGAAATGTGGTTTGATATTTTTAAGAAAAAGATACGAGAGTTTTAAAGGCAAATTGATATTTTTTTTAGTACTTAAGAATTAGATTTGGTCAAGTCGAAATGTAATTCGGCTAATAACTTGGATTTAAAAGTTTGGCTTTTAAAAAGAAGTTTTTGGCATAGAAAAATTATGGAAATATCTTTTAAGTGATAGAAAAATTTATTTAGATTATATATGTAGTTCATTATAAATTTTTAAAGGAGCTTGACGTGTTAAAAGGTCCAGCAGAATAAAACTAGGCACTATTTATGGCAAGCCATAGTTGTTCGCAGCAATGCCATCTGATTATATTTATGGAAAAAATTTGTGAAAAGTTTTTAAAATATAAATATACTATATCACAAGATTTATATAGAAAAAAACTAAGACAATAAGAAAAAGAAAAACTAATAAGAAAATAAAACTACTACTCACTAGATAGATTGACCAAGACCACTAAATCTCCTCTTACATGTGATGGAAACCAAGCCTCCATAACCTAAGATAAACTTTTAATTTAAAACTCAATCAACAATAATACATTTCAATAGCATATGACCAATAATTATTTTCCATACATACCCTAATCTAAAAAAAATAAATAAATGAAAGAGAAAAGAGACAAAACGGTGCCTTATTTTGAATTAAGGTAAGAGATTCCTCACTCTCTTATATCCGCCATAATGACTAAAAATAATTAATTAATTAATTACATAATTATATGTAATTAATAATTTTAATCATGATTTTATCATTATTCATTTATAAACTCACAAATTTAACTCTAGTGGAATTAAAACTTGAAATCTTATCCATAAGATTTCATGAAACTGAAATAAACATAAATAGTTTTAAATATTTAAAATTATAACATATTAAAAACTTTCAAATCTTATTTAAATAAATATTTATTTAAAGGTTTTCACCTTGCTTCTGGTGATAGGTGCAATGTTCTTTTTGTTGCTCTAACCCCTTGCGACTAACAGCAATGTTATTTGTGTTGCATCATGTTTCGTAACCTTTTAAAATGTCTTCTTTAAAGACTAAGTCTAGGTAATCCTCCATAATATTTGATGTCAACTACTTTATGTTAGCTTTAATTAGTCATGTGTCCTTTTGTAGTGAGTTGGTCGTTCCACCTCATAAGGAACCTATGTTCTACACTATCATCAGCTAGTCTCTCATTTATCTATGTAGCTTCTACTTCAAAGTTATTGAGCTAAATTTCAACTTACATTTTGTTATTTTCTTTACTTGTAAATTAGTCTCAAACTTTTTAGATTCTATTTTTTTTAATATACAAGAATGTCACCAACATTAAAAATATGATTTGAAAGCATGTCATGTGGTAACTCAATAAAAAATGTTTGTTTGGTCTAATTTATAGAAATTTAAATTGGACATATGCTTATGCATGGAGCTTTCCAATTTGGAGGAATTTCTTCTATATTTGATAAAAATGTCACATAATCACATTCATTATATTCTATTTATGTTATTCATTAAATCGACATATTTCATTATACTCTTCTCATTTTTTTAATAGTTTCAATTAAACTTTTTAATATTTTGTAAATGTGGGTGCTTAGTCAAATGTTGCATAAGAGGGAACATGAGTTATTTCTCAAATTTTTTAGGATTTAAAACTTTCTAATATCTCAAGTATGGATTATCTTGAATATTTGAGACAGTACTAATATAAACAAATTTTGAACTTGCTAAGTGCAAATCATAATTTCATATGTTCTTTGTTACTAAACATCTCAATAAGTTTTCTAATGCTATATTGAATAACTCAAAATGACAATATATTTGAGGGAAAAGGCCAAAAAAATTAGTTAAGCTTAGTTCCTTCAACTTTTTATTGAGCCTTTTTAAAAATATAAAACTAATTTTACATATTTATCAAATGTTATGGTATTGGATTTATTATATAGTCTCACTATCTCTTTGAAAATCATCTTATAATATAGGATGCCACATTTGCTTTATTGTAAAGTAGGGAATGAGACATTTTGGAGAGTATCTCCATCATCACAAAAATAACATCAACTCCACTAGTTATCTTAAGTAATCCTAACAAAGTATATACATGATCCTCTTATACAATATTTCTTAACTGAACCTTTGGTAGCCTTAGCTTATTTATAGGTTTATCACCTTAATATAATTTTGTCCACATTTTTCTTAATATAAGGTTAATAAAATATACTTTCAATCAAGCTTTTTGTCTTATCTCATCCTAGGTGACCATCAATCTATTTTGAATGTAACTCTAAATTTTAAAAAAATCTCTATATGAAGTTTTATTGTTATAAAGCTATCTATTCATATAGGTGTATTCAATTATTACAAAAGATCTTCATAAGGAATAAGGCTCAAGATATATGATATGAAAGCCGAAGATCAAAAGATAAGCTTCCTAATGTCTCTTAAAATTAGAAATCTAAATATTTAAATAGATAATGCTAAAGTACTTGACCCAAATGTTTTAGAGTTATATTTAAGTGTGGTAAACAAAAATAATGTGTTATGTTAAGTATAAATTTTATGCTTATTTTTGGCGATATTGCACTTTAAAAAATGATATTTTCTTGTTTTTGTTGCAAGTATATCAATTTTAGTCATTTGGAGCAAAAATAGCAAAAATGAGGAAATTTGGTGCAAAAATAGAGAACTTTGTGATTCTGCGCCAGAACTGGCGCCAGAGGTGCCATTATACAGAGAAGAGGTCCCTAAAGCATCAGAACCCAAAACAACACAGACTTAAGTAACTTGGCGCCTGAAGCGCCAGAGACGATAATTGATGAATTAAGGCGATTCGGGATGAAATTTAATGCATCTAGACACTTTGGAAGTCTTTTTAATGATAAGATATGTCTCTTGAATGAATGGACATGTCTTTTGGGATTCAAAAGGTGTGCCTTTTGAAGAGAATTTAGGAGGAAATTTTGAATTCCTTTTGAGATAAGGTAACCCCTAATTAAATAGAGAGGGAGTCTAGGGTTATAAAGAGAGGCAAGAGAGAGAGTTTTGGTGATGGTGTGAGAGAGAAGAGTGAGGTGTGAGATAGAGTGAGGGGCTTGGAACTTTTCTTCTAAGGTTTGTAAGAGGAGAGGGAAAGTGAGATATTTCTTCTTCATTACGTTTCTGAAAGAAAAATGAGAGTGCTTGTAAAGAGGGAAAGTGCTTGTTGACCTCATTTTTGGTTGAGGTCTAGTTTTTCTCTTTAGTAGCCTAG
>NW_018219355.1:7958-18295 GCF_001263595.1 Phalaenopsis equestris | reverse complement strand
ATCTTTAACTCACCTTAGGATTCCGGGGTTGTCGTTTATCACGACCTAAATCCTCACATCTTTCAAGCTATTTGTGTGATCGTTCCACACAAATGTAAGCCCTAAATTAATAAAATTGGTAGGATGAAACACTTAAATTTTTCTCCTCAAAATTGAAGCCAAACAATAGGACAGACTGGGAAGGCACTAAGGTTCTCCCTTCTCCTCCGGATCTATGACATCCCCTAGCATCTTTTTTTTGGATTCCAAAATAAATGTTCCAAATTTGAGCCATGCCCCTTTCACACCTCCCGATCTCGTTAAAAAGTCTTATTCCTTTGAACTCCTTGAAGATAATATCCCCTAATTTTTATTGAGAGTTTTCTTAGGTAACTTCAGTCATTTAAGATGTAATTAACTATAGGGAATTGCCCTTATAAGAAGTTTTTCTTGAACCCAGCTTAATATAAATCCTATTTAATTCTTCATATTAAATAGGAGACATATTAAATAGGAGAAATTATCAAGAAATTATCAGCAAATAAAACGGTTTTGCAGACCAAACAGATGTCATATATTTTTTAGTTTATTTGATCGAGCTTCATCCTTAAGAGTTTCATCTTCGAGTTTTGTGTTCATAATTCATGATAGATACAAGATTTGAGGTATAGCTCTCTTTCATTTAAACTATAAAAATATAGGGTCAGTTTTATTTCATAATTTTTTAAACTTAAACGTCCTTCCCAAGCGGGCTATGATATTTTAGTTCTAGTGACCGACAGTTTCCTACAGGCAACCCCAAACCAAAATAGTGCCTACAGTGCTTAAAAGGAACTTCTAGGGATTTGTATGGAAAGGAGTGTGAGATTCTAAACTTATTTTTATATATGAAATCTATGTTTTGTTATTTCCTTCTCATGAATTATGAGTAGTCTTCTTTGTCCTTCTCCCTACTCTGAGATATGATTTTGTGAAGAATTGATCTTATTTTATACATTTTTAAATGCCAATAATTTATGATGATTCAAACTCCGATCTTCATTTACTTTTCGATCTGGCCAATTGAAATGTTAAAATGTGTTGAAAAACATATAGTCCGAAAGAGCTATGCTTTTTACAACATGATAAGAGTCATATTCAATTTCATGGGTAAGAATGTAATCCATGTGGTTGAGTGCAAATAAATAGGAAAATATACTTTGCTGGATGTAGAATTGGAGATTTTAATGTGATAGATTAAAATCTGCAATTTGGTCCAGTTGATTGGAAACTAATGTGAGATGGTTAGCCCTCAAGTAAGGGAGAAGTGAGAGCTGATATCTTCCCAAACTAACCACAAAATTAGGGATCAAACTCTGGATTAGACAATGTTCTTTATACACATGACATAAGGTAAAGAATATGATTGTTTCTATTTGGCACAATACAATTATATATATATATATGATTTTAATTTCTTCACAATCCATATACTCATTGTAAATGAGAATGATGTTTTCTTAAATTTGAACTCTACATCATAGAAACTTTTTTTAGTTTTTATAAGTTTACTTTTGAAGTTTAGCAAATAGTTTAATTAACTTAGTTCTTTTAACTGCAATTTATTTAGATACACTCAATTACTTTAGATTTGAATTTTGTACTTAAGTTTTGTAGTTTAAATTTTGTGATTTACCTTCTAGCCATATGAATTTCCAACTCCCTGTGGGATCGATACTTAGGACTTCATTAGAGCCCTTTATTATTTGAGCGATACGTATACTTGCGTTATTATTACTATTTTGAATGTTTAAAGATTTTAGAAGTTAAAATTATTTTTACTAAAGTTATTTTTATTGGGATAGAATTGCATATTTATTATTAGTGTTGCCGTGTGTGTTTTGTAATAATGAAAAATATTTACAAAAACAACACCCAACAAATCACGCATCAAGTTTTTGGCGCTGTTACCGGGGAGTAACGATAAATTACTTTATAATTTAAAATTTTTAATTTGAACTAAAAACTTATTATAGTTCAATTTGAATATTGTCATATTTTAGTGAGTTATCTTATTTTAATTGCTTATTATGTTTATTTATGCGTAGTTTAAAATCTAAAAATCTTATACCTTACGATTCAGAGTTAGAAAGAATAATTAAAAAAATTCAAAAACAACAAAAAGAAATAGATTATTTTAGCAAATTGGCTTGTAATTTAAATAATTCTAGAAATGAAAATGAATATCATCAGAGACATTTAAGAGATTATGTTAATCCTACATAAACTGAAATTCATTCGAGTATAAAAAATCTTGTTGTAATTGTCAATTCATTTGAGCTTAAATCTGCTATTATCCAAATGGTACAAAATAATCAGTTTTCTAGAATTTTTTTCTACATTTAAATATAATGGAGTGTCGAATGATGCCGTCTTACTTAGACTTTTTCCTTTTTCATTAAGGGATAAAGCTAAGATGTGGTTAAACTCATTACCACTTAGATCTATCAGAACTTGAGTAAACTTATCACAAAAATTTTTATCTAAATATTTCCCACCAAATTAAACAGCTAAGCTTAAAAATGATATTATATCCTTTTGTCAGTTTGAAGGGGAATCAAATTATGAAGCTTAGGAACAATTTAATGATATCAT
The DNA here is from genome assembly GCF_001263595.1 of Phalaenopsis equestris. NCBI lineage: Eukaryota > Viridiplantae > Streptophyta > Magnoliopsida > Asparagales > Orchidaceae > Phalaenopsis > Phalaenopsis equestris. The sequence goes on along the minus strand of NW_018219355.1, from coordinate 15,682 downwards.
TGGGAAGTGTTCATACCATGCATTGCTAGATTGGTTAATAATTCAAACTTTTTATAATGGATTGGTTGGATCTCTTAGATCAATAATTGACGCTGATATTAGTGGATCATTAATGTCAAAACCAATCGATGAAGCGTGTTAGAGATGGCTACTAATAATTTTCAATGGCCCTCTGAAAGAGTAAATCCAAAAAGAGTAGCTATTAATCATGGTTTTTATGCAATATCTATGTTAGCTACCCAAATAGTTGTTATATCGAAGAAGATAGATCAATCTGGAATGAATTATTCTCAGAAACCACTTGTGCTTCAGAAAAACTCATTAGGACAAATGATGGAATCTAAATCTTCTTATGAGACTTTAAATGCAATAAATAATCATTCTAACAATCATTATTCCAATTATTATAATCTTGGTTAGAAAAATTATCCAAATTAGAGTTGGAGTAATAATAACTCTAATGCTGCAAATCTGCAATTGGGGAACAATGTTGCAAACCCATTAGGCAACTCAACAACCAAGGAAATCTAACTTATAAACATTATTACCTTTTAGGTTTTAAAAGTATTTGGCAGAGTAAGGAGAAGAAATTGTCAATGAAAAAAATCTGCAATTGGGGAACAATGTTGCAAACCCATTAGGAAACTCAACAACCAAAGAAATCTAACTTATAAACCTTATTACCTTTTAGGTTTTAATAGTATTTTGCAGAGTAAGGAGAAGAAATTGTCAATGAAAAAAATAATATTACAAATGATAAGTCAATTATAAAGTCAAGGAACTGCAATTAGAAACATAGAAAATCATTTAGGATGTATTGCTACTGCACTAAACAATGACCTCTAGGAATATTGCCTAGTAATGTTGAAGTAAATCTTAAAGATCAGAACAAAGAGCAAATTAAGGTTATTCAACTGAGAAGTGAAAAAGATTTGGAAACAAAAGTTCAAAAAGAAGTGGTATTTGAAGTTGAAAAAGATGAGGTGGAAAATGAAAAATCTGATGAAGATTTTCATTTTGAGTTAGATAGTCCTATCAAACCAATGAAAATTACTCTAGAATGACTAGAACATCCATTTACTCAAAGATTGAAGTAGAAAAACAAAGATAACAAATTTTCTAAATTTTTGGAAATATTGAGGAAATTAACTAAAAAAATTCCATTTGTTGAATCTCTAAAACAAATGTCACACTATGTGAAGTTTATGAATAATATACATAATTAGAAAAGGAACTTTGTAGATAATAAAATTGTTGCACTCAGTGAAGTGTGTAGCACTATAATTCAGAAAAAGCTTCATGAAAACTTAAAGATCCTGGTAGTTTTACATTTCCTTGCGCTAATGGCAAAAGATTTTTTGGAAAAGCCTTATGTCATTTAGGATCCACTACTTATGTGATTTAGGATCCACTATTAATCTTATGCCTCTATCAATTTTCGGAAGGTTGGGTTCAGGAGACATTTCACCTATAATTGTAACTCTATAGTTAGCTGGTTGTTAGATTACCTACCCTAAATGAGTTATAGAAGATGTTTTGGTAAAGGATGTTTTGGTAAAGAGTTATAGATAATGTTTTGGTAAAGGTTGATAAATTTATCTTTTCTATGGATTTTATTGTATTAGATATAGAGGGAGATAAAGAAATTTCTATCATTTTAGGAAGACCATTTCTTACCATTGGAACAACTTTGATAGATGTACAAAAAGGTGAACTAACTATGAGATTTAGTGATCAAGAGGTTACTTTTAATATTGCAAAATCAATGATACCCTGCAAAATAATAAGACAATAAGATATTGAATGCTTCAAAATGGATATTAACGACTATTTAAGCCATGAATATTTCACACAGACACTTGAAAAGAAATCTGAAAGTTAATATTCAGAATATGAGGATGAGGATAAAGTAAAGAGGAATCTATGGAAGTGAGTAATGAACAATTGGATTATGTTTAGGAACAATTTGAAATGTTAGATCCTATAGATTATAATAAAAATTTGATTTCATCTATTGAGAAACCTCTTGAACTAGAAATGAAAACGTTTTCCAACTGCACATTTAAGGTATGCATTTTAAGGAGATTTATCCACATTACCTGTTATCGTATCCTCAGAATTAGTTGATACAAAAGTACAAAAGTTTTTAGAAGCTTTAAGAAGACATAAGAAAGCCTTTGGATTGACTTTAGCTGATATTAAAGGAATCAGTCCTTCAATTTGTATGCATAGAATTTTATTAGAAAAATATCATGAACCAAGATCTGATCCTCAAAGGAGATTGAACCGTATGATGAACGAAAGTTATCAAGAAATAGATTTTAAAATAGTTAAATTATGGAATAATATATCCTATTTCAAATAGTGTTTGGGTGAGTCCAATTCATTGTGTTCCAAAAAAATGAGGTGTAACTGTTGTGATAAATGAGAATAATGAATTATTACCAGCAAAACAAGACACAGGATGGTGGATCTGCATAGATTATAGAAAATTAAATTTGGCCACTAAGAAGGATAACTTTCCTTTACCCTTTTTTGGAACAGATGTTGGATAGACTAGCTGGGCAAAGATATTTTTGCTTTCTAGATGGATTTACCGGCTATCATCAAATGCCTATTTCTCGAGAGGATCAAGAAAAAATAACTATTAATAGTTCTTATGAAACTTTTGCTTTTCACTGAATTCCCTTTGGATTATGTAACACACTTGTAATATTTCAAAGATGTATGATGTCAATTTTCAATGATTTAATTGAAAAAGAGATCGAAGTCTTTATGGATGATTTTTATATGTTTGAAACTTCATTTTAAAGATGTCTAAATCATTTAGAGAAAGTTCTAGAATGATGTGAAAAGATGAATCTAGTTTTAAATTGAGAAAAATGTCAATTCATGGTTGCAAGAGGAATTAAAAAGATGAATCTAGTGTTAAACTGAGAAAAATGTCAATCCATGGTTGTAAGAGAAATTAAAATTGGGCATAAAATTTCAAAAAATGGCATGAAAGTACATAAAAGTAGTCCTGGCAAAAATGCAGGTTATATCTAAACTACCACCACCTCCTACTGTAAAAGGAGTTAGGAGTTTTAGGACATGCTGGATTTTATAGGTGATATATTAAATATTTTAAAAAAATTACGAAGCCTTTATGCTAACTTCTAGAAAAAGAAAAAAAATTTGATTTCAATCAAGAGTGCCTTAAAGCCTTTGAAAAATTGAAAGAATAATTAATCACTGCTCCTATCATTGTTTCACATGATTGAGAGAAATCTTTTGTCTTTTGAACTAATACGTGATGCAAGTGATTATGCAATTGGAGTTGTTTTAGGGCAAATATATGAAAAGCATTTTAAAGTTATACAGTATACTATGCTAGTAAGACTCTTAATGATGCTCAAATTAATTACACCAATATTGAAAGAGAGTTATTAGCCATTGTTTATGCTTTTGATAAGTTTAGGTCATATCCAATTGGAGTTAAATGTGTTGTGCATACTGACCACATTGTTATTAAATATTTGATGCAAAAGAAGGATATGAAACCAAGATTAATTAGATGGGTACTTCTGATGCAAGAATTTGATTTTATGATAGTCGATAAGAAATGAACTGATAATCAAATTAATGATCATCTATCTAAACTGGAACATGAAGAAACATTTGATTGAGAAAAAGAAATTAATGAAACTTTTTCTAATGAAAAACTTTATGTTGTTAAACAATAGGAAATATCATGATATGCTGATATTGTGAATTACATTGTTAGTGGTATTTTACCATATGAACTGAAAAAACAACAAGAAAAGAAATTTATTCATGTTGCAAAATTTTACTTTTGGGATGACCCATATTTGTACAAACAATGCAAAGATTTAGTTATGAGAAGATGTGAAAGCCTTATAAAGAAATTCAAAAAATTATCCAAAAATGTCATGATTCTGAATTTGTAGGTTATTTTGGGAATGATAGAGCTATTCACAAAATTTAATAATCTGGATTTCATTAGCCTAATCTATTTAGAGATGTTAATATATATATATATATATAAGCATGTGATCGGTGTCAAAGAGTAGGTAATATTTCAAAAAGAAAAGAAATGCCACTAAATATTAACTTGGAAGTTGAAATTTTTGATGCATGGGGATTGGATTTTATGGGACCATTTGTACCTTCATTTAAAAATTTATATATATTAATTGCAGTGGACTATGTTTCAAAATAAATTGAAGCAATTGCCTTACCTCAATGTGTTGCTTGAAGAATTTTAAAATTTTTAATTAAAAATAATTCTACAAGATATGGGAGAATAATCATTACTGATGGAGGATCTCATTTTAGGAATGCAAGAATTGCTAAGTTAGTGAAAAAATATAATATTATGCATAGGATTGCAACTGCTTATCATTCCCAGACTAGTGGTCTAGCATGAGTATCTAATCTTCAAATCAAAAGAATTTTGGAGAAGACACTATGAATCCTAATAAAATGTATTAGTCTGCTAGATTAGATACTGCAATATGGGCTTATAAGATAGCTTATAAGTTACATATAGGAATGTCCCCGTATAGATTAAATTTTGGGAAGACTTGTCACTTACTAGTAGAATTGGAGCATAAAGCCTATTGGGCTATTAAGGAGTTCAATTTCAATTTAAAAGATGCTGGTGAGAAAAAATTATTGCAATTCAATGAGCTAGAAGTAATTAGGAATGAATTTTATGATAATTCTAGAATATATAAGGAGAAAATGAAAGAATGACATGATTGCAAGATAATAAAAAAAATAATTTGAGCCTGGATATGAAGTTTTATTATACAATACGAGATTGAAATTATTTCTAGAAAAATTGAAGTCTAGGTGGATAGGGCCATTCACAATTGCAAAAGTCTATCCCTATGGAGTTATGGAGCTGTTTATATTGAAGATCCCAAGATAGGAAAGATACTTAAAGTGAACGGGCACAAACTGAAATTATATTTTGATAGTCAAAGACCAATTTTTGAAGAGATTTTAATGTTGGGTAACTAATACACCTAAAATATATAGTGTTTTTTTACACATTTTTATACCTATTTTTAAGATATTGCACTTTAATAAAAGGTATTTTTTGTGTTTTTCTTGTAGGTACAATCAAATGGATGGAAAATGCTAAAAGGAGTGAAAAATGGTTAAATTTGGAGCAAAAATGAAGAAGTGCGCAAAATGAACTGGGGCGCCTAAGCGCTCAGATCCACGCCTAAGCGCCAGAGGCTCTTCACCTAAGCGCCAGGTAACCCGCGCTTAAGCTACAAAGTTAGTTATTTGAAAAAATATTAATTGTAACATAATTTTGAAGAGGTGTTTGAAGCAACCCCTTAATAAAAACGTGGGAAATAACCCATGGAAACGAAAATTTATTCATTAGCTTGTGAGGAGACAACTTCTAGAAGATTCATTGAATGGAGACATCTTTTTAAAGAGACACTAAGACACCCCTTGGATTTTTATAAGAAAAGACTTAGATTATCCAGAAGAGGAGGCCAACAACTACCCATTAAAAGTTCACATTACCACCGCCGGCCACCAATCATCGCTGCTGCCAACCACCTTTATTTTATTTTGTTTTATTTTGAGTATTAGTTTATATTGTGAGAGAAGAAAGAGAATTCAAAGGCACTTCAAGACATTTGGTGGAGATAATTTGAGATAAGTGTTTATCTTTGTGGCTACACTTGGTTTTTAATTTAGATTTCTTATTTGTGTGCATGATTTCTAGTTTTAAACTCTTGTGTGGTTGTATTTCTCCATGAATTTTAAGTAGTTTTATTTATCTTTTTCCTTCAAATGATAAGTGATTAAATATTTAAGGGAATTTGTGTGAAGTATTAGACTTCAATGTTGGAAGAAGTTGTGATGATTCAAGACCTTGCACTTCATTTACTTCTTGATTTGGCCAATTAAGATGTTAATACCTGTTGTGAGAACATGTAAGATCTGAGATGGTTTTGTCTCAGTCAACAAATGATTAGAATCATATATTGATTTCATAAATGAGAATGTAGTTCATGGGCTTGAGTGCAAATAAATAGGGGAATATATGCTAAGCTTATACATTCCACTTTTTATAGCTGTAGAATTATAGGACTTTAGAGTGACAGGCTAAAATCCCCAATTTGATTTATAGTTTTAGGTTTTGATACCTTAGGTTTTGATACGAGATGTTAGCCCCAAGTGGAGGGAGAAGACAGAACTTAGTGAAAGATAGTATCTTTTCTGCCTTGCCAGTCTTCAAGACTATTCAAACTATATATTAATCAATGTTCTTTATAACATCTCTAGTAAGAGTAAATAATATTATTGCTTCTATTTAACACAACACATTTAGTTTACTTCCATATTTAAATTTCTATGTTTATCACTAATTCATGATAAGAAAAAAGTTATTTTACTTATATTGCCTTCATCTTACAAGTATTTTAGTTAAGTTAATTAGTTGTTTGTTAAGTTAATTAGTTAAGTTAATTAGTTGTTTACTTTATTTTCAAATTAAACAAAAAATTACAAAAAAGAATCAAACTTTCATTCCTAAGTTAGCATCTTAAGTTAGAGTAAGAATATAAATTACTAAGTATTTTTTCATCTAAAATTAATCCTTACTGTGGGTTCAATATTCGAGACTTAATCAGAAAAGTTATATATTACTTGAAAACGATACATATACTTGCGTAGTATTCCATATTGAAATATTATAACTGCATTCTGATTTGCTTCATAGTGAAAAATTTACCTAGCCTTTGCTTTAGATCAAGTTTTTGGCAGCTATTGCAAATTAAGAATATCTATTAAGGAAATTAATCGTATACATCACATTTTACTTCTATTTATATCGAAAGTCAGGATCAAGTTTTTTGCACCGTTGCCGGGGAAGGAAGGAAAATAATTTTTAGTAATTTGCAAAAAATTTCAAAAAGAAGTTCTTGGATAACAAAATTTTTAGTAATTCTTATTTAAAATTTTAAGATTTATTTTAGAAATATTGTAGTGGTGTTTTTATATAAAGTTTTTATTTGTGTGTTTTTATTTTTTTCTTTATTTTTTTATCATGTTTTATAGTAATGTATGCATAGTTCAAGTTCTACAGGACTAATGCATTATAATTTTGAATTAGAAATAACTATTAGAAAATTTAAAAAAATTAAAAATTTCTGAAAAAATTCAAGAAATGACAAATCAAAATAATCAAAATATTGAAGAGTTTAAACCATTAAGAGATCATGCAAATCCTATGGTGGATGATGAACTTCATTGTAGTATTCAAAAACCCACTGTACTGGGTAATTCATTTGAGCTTAAAGCCGTTAGTATCTAAATAATATCAAATAATCAGTTTGGGGGAGCACCAATCAAAGATCCAAATTTACATCTTGCCAATTTTTTAGAATTGTGTGCTATATTTAAATATGATGGTGTATCAGATGATGTTATAAGACTTAGATTATTTCTTTTTTCACTTAGAGATAAGGCTAATATATGGTTACATTCATTATCACCTGAATCTATCATAACTTAGACAGAACTTGGGGTGATTTAGCACAAAAATTCCTTTCTAAATATTTTCTACCATCAAAGACTGCAAAACTTAGAATTGATATTACATCCTTTAGTCAGTTTAAAGGGGAATCTATTTATGAGGCATGGGAACGATTTAAAGAACTCTTAAGAAAGTGTCCACACCATGCTATACC
>NW_018219355.1:0-7847 GCF_001263595.1 Phalaenopsis equestris | reverse complement strand
AATAGAAGAGATGGCTACCAATAATTTTTAATGGCATTCAGTTTATTTTCAAATTAAACAAAAATTACAAAAAAAAAATCAAAATTTCATTCCTAAGTTAGCATCTTAAGTTTGAGTAAGAATATAAATTACTAAGTATTTTTTCATCTAAAATTAATCCTTACTGTGGGTTCGATATTCGAGACTTAATCAGAAAAGTTATATATTACTTGAAAACGATACATATACTTGCGTAGTATTCCATATTGAAATATTATAACTGCATTCTGATTTGCTTCATAGTGAAAAATTTACCTAGCCTTTGCTTTAGATCAAGTTTTTGGCAGCTATTGCAAATTAAGAATATCTATTAAGGAAATTAATCGTATACATCACATTTTACTTCTATTTATATCGAAAGTCAGGATCAAGTTTTTTGCACCGTTGCCGGGGAAGGAAGGAAAATAATTTTTAGTAATTTGCAAAAAATTTCAAAAAGAAGTTCTTGGATAACAAAATTTTTAGTAATTCTTATTTAAAATTTTAAGATTTATTTTAGGAATATTGTAGTGGTGTTTTTATATAAAGTTTTTATTTATGTGTTTTTATTTTTTTCTTTATTTTTTTATCATGTTTTATAGTAATGTATGCATAGTTCAAGTTCTACAGGACTAATGCATTATAATTTTGAATTAGAAATAACTATTAGAAAATTTAAAAAAATTAAAAATTTCTGAAAAAATTCAAGAAATGACAAATCAAAATAATCAAAATGTTGAAGAGTTTAAACCATTAAGAGATCATGCAAATCCTATGGTGGATGATGAACTTCATTGTAGTATTCAAAAACCCGCAGTACTGGCGCCGTTAGTATCTAAATAATATCAAATAATCAGTTTGGGGGAGCACCAATCAAAGATCCAAATTTACATCTTGCCAATTTTTTAGAATTGTGTGCTATATTTAAATATGATGGTGTATCAGATGATGTTATAAGACTTAGATTATTTCTTTTTTCACTTAGAGATAAGGCTAATATATGGTTACATTCATTATCACGTGAATCTATCATAACTTAGAGGGATTTAGCACAAAAATTCCTTGCTAAATATTTTCTACCATCAAAGACTGCAAAACTTAGAATTAATATTACATCTTTTAGTTAGTTTGAAGAAATTACCAATTTGAAGGGGAATCTATTTATGAAGCATGCCAATGATTTAAATAACTCTTAAGAAAGTGTCCACACCATGCTATAACAAATTGGTTAATAATTTAAACATTTAACAATGGATTAGTTGGATCTCTTAGATCTATTATAGATGTCACTGTTGGTTGTTCATTGATGTCAAAACCATTTAATGAGGCTTATGCTTTAATAGAATAGATGGCTACCAATAATTTTTAATGGCATTCAGAGAGGGTAAATCTTAAGAAAGTAGCCAAAGTTCATGAAACTGATGCTTTTGCCATGTTAGCAAATGAAGTTGCTGCAATTTCAAGGAAGTTAGACCAATTTGGAATGAATTTTTCTCAACCAATTTCCATGATTGAAGTGAATTCATTAGGCCAAATGGTAGATTCTCAAACACCATTAGAAACTGTGAATGCCATAAAAAAAAGAAAAATAACCTATATTTAAATTATTATAACCCACGTTAGAAGAACCATCCCAACTTCAATTGGAAAATTTTTTTTACTTCAATTGGAATGATACTATAGGTGGTAATAATCAGCAATGGGGGGCACAATCAAGTAAACCTATTAGGAAACTGGAATAATCAAGGGAATAGTAATTATAAACCTACTTATCCTCTAAGTTTTAATAGTAATTAATAATTTAAGGAGAAAAAACCTACTTATCCTCTAAGTTTTAATAGTAATTAACAATTTAAGGAGAAAAAGTTGTCAATAGAAGAAGTGGTGTTACAAATGGGAAATCTGTTACAAATTCAAGGAGCTACAATTATAAATATTGAGAATCAACTTGGACAAATATCAAGTTCATTAAATAATATATCCCAAGGAACACTTCCTAGAAATACAGAAATAAATCCAAAAGACTAGAATAAAGAGTAAGTAAAAGCTGTTCAATTTAGAAGTGGAAGGTAGAGTTCAAAAAGAGACTAAAGTAGAGAGAGAAGAGATTGAAGAACTAAAAGAGGATGCTCTGAAAGGTTTAGAAAAACATATTTACTCAGAGTCTCGGACAATAAAGTTGGATAAATAATTTTCAAAATTTATGGAAATTTTTAAGAAGCATACAATTAATATTTCATTTAATGAAACTCTAGAACAATTGCCAAGCTATGTGAAGTTTCAGAAGGATATTCTTAACAAAAAAAGGAAGTTTGAAGATAATGAGACTGTTGCACTTAGTGAGCAGTGCAGTGTTATAATTCAGAAGAAACTTCTTGAAAAACTTAAAGATCCTGGTAGCTTTACTTGAAAAACTTAAAGATAATGGTAGCTTTACAATTCCATGTGCAAGAGGAGACATATTTTTTGGGAAAGCTTGATAGAATTTAGGAGCAAGCATCAACCTTATGTCATTATCAATATTTAAAAGATTAGGATTAGGAGAAATAACCCCTACTACTACCCCTACTACTGTAACTCTGTAGACTGTAACTCTGTAGTTAGCAAATAGATCAATAACATATCCTGAAGGAGTCATAAAAGATGTCCTAATGAAAGTGGATCAATCGTTAGCAAATAGATCAATAACATATCCTGAAGGAGTTATAAGAGATGTCCTAATGAAAGTGATCAATCTCTCTTTCTTATTGATTTCATTGTGCTAGTTATGGAGAAAGATAAATAGATACCTATGATTTTGGGGAGACCTTACCTAGCCACTGGAAGAGCAATGATAGCTGTGCAAAAAGGAGAATTAACTATGTGCATCAATGATCAAACAGTTACATTTAATATTTGCAAATTAATTAAGTACCCTGTAAACGGTAAAGAGGATGAATGCTATAGAATGGATGTGGTAAGATATTTAAGTGAATGTCATTTCAAAACAACTAAAGAAGATAAATCTGAGATAAAAGAGTTGGAACACGAGTAAGAAAATGAATTAGATCAACATGAAGATTTATATAAGGAAGATTCAAGTTATTTTCAAGAAAGTTTTGAAGTTTTGGACACACAGAATAAGAAACATCTTTTTGTCCATCAATTGAAAAACCTCCTGAGCTTGAGTTGAAGTTGCTTCCTGAACATTTGAAGTATGGCTTTTTAGGTGATTCCTCTACATTACCTGTTATAATTTCCTCAAAATTAACTACTGAAGAAGAAGGTTGTTTGATGAAAATTTTAAAGATAAAAGAAAGCCTTTGGATGAACAATTGCTGATATAAAAGGAATCAGTCCTTCAATTTGTATGCATAGAGGTCAAATGGAAGAGAACTATAAACCCAGGGCTGGTCCTCAAAGGAGATTGAATCCTGTTATGAAAGAAGTTGTTAAGAAAGAAATTTTAAAGTGGTTAGATACTAGAATTATTTACCCTATTTCATATAGTGCATGGGTTAGTCCAATTCATAACGTTCCTAAGAAAGGAGAAGTGATTATGATTTTGAATGAATATAATGAGTTAATACCAACAAGACAAGTTACAGGATGACGAATATGTATTGATTATAGAAAACTAAATCTTGCCACAAGGAAAGATCATTTCCCACTACCCTTTCTAGATCAGATGCTGGATAGACTAGCTGGGCATAAATACTTTTATTTTCTAGAAGGATATATTGGTTATCACCAAATATAAATAGCTCTTGAGGATTAAGAGAAAACAACTTTTACCAGTCCTAATGGTACATTTTCTGTTAGAAGAATACCCTTTGGTTTATGCAATGGAACTGCTACATTTCAAAGATATATGATGGATATTTTTATGATTTAATTGAAAAATGAATTGAGGTTTTTATGGATGATTTCTCAGTGTTTGGAACTTCATTTGACTCATGTCTAGAACATCTATCAAAAGTTTTTAATCGCTGTGAAGAAACAAATTCAGTCCTTAATTGAGAAAAATGTCAATTTATGGTAGCAAGAGGAATAGTTTTTGGACATCAAATTTCAGAAAATGGTATGGAAGTAGAACCTGCAAAAATTCAAGTGATCACTAGTTTACCTTACCTAACAAGTGTAAAGAAAATTAGGACTTTTTTAGGACTTGTTGGATTCTACATTTAAATTAGGACTTTTTTAGGACTTGTTGGATTCTACAGTTGATATATTAAAAACTTTTAAAAAATTGCCAAGCCTCTGTGTCATTTACTTGAAAAAGAAGTAATTTTTAATATTGATGATGAGTGCCTGAAAGCTTTTGAATTATTAAAAGAAAAGCTAGTCACTGCACCAATTATTATTGCACTAGATTGGGGAAAATCTTTTGAATTAATGTGTGATGCTAATGATTATGCTATTGGAGCATTTTTAAGGCAAAAGAATGATAAGAATTTCAAAGTTATCTACTATGCTAGTAGAACTCTTAATGAAGCTCAAATTAATTATACAACAATTCAGAAAGAGTTATTAGTTGTTCTATATGCTTTTGGTAAATTTTCATCATACTTGATTGGAACTAAATGTACTATGCATATAGACCATTCTAATATTAAGTATTTAATGAAAAAAAGGATGAAAAACCTAGATTGATACGATAGGTTCTTCTTTTACAAGAATTTGACTTTGAAATAGTAGATAGCAAGAGAGTTAAGAATCAAATTGCTGGTCATCTGTCCAGGCTTGAATTAGAAAAATCACTCTATTTTGAAAAAGAGATTAATGAACAATTTCCAGATGAAAATTGTTCAATATTAATGAGTGGCATTTTCCATGGTATGCAGACATTATGAACTTCATTATTAGTGATTATGGAATGACATACCAACAGAAGAGGAATTTTTATTTTTTTGGGATGGCCCATTTTTATATAAATGAGGAAAGGATCTAATTATTCGAAGATGTGTGCCTTTAGAAGAAACTTATGAAATTATTAAAAAAATTTGTGATTCTGATTTTGGGGGACATTTTGGTGTTGATAAAACAACATACAAAATTTTACAATCTAGATTTAATTGGCCTACAATCTTTAAAGATGTTAATACTTATATCAAAACTTATGATCGATGTCGACAAGTGGGCAATATTTGTAGAAGAAATGAGATGCCCCTCAATTATATGTGTGTTGCAAAGTTTTTAAGAATGAATATATTTTGTAGATTTGGGATGCCGAGAGTGATCATAACTAACGGGGGAAGTCATTTCAGAAATGCAATAATAGAGAAATTATTCAAGAAATATCATATTAACCATAAAATTGTTACTGCTTATCATCCTCAGATAAGTGGTTTGGCTGAATTATCCAATCGTGAAGTTAAAAGAATACTAGAAAAATTTGTAAATCCAATTAAAATGGATTGGTTAGCTAAACTTGACTATGCTTTGTGGGCTTATAAGACTGCATACAAAACTCTTATAGAAATTTCCCCATATAGGCTAATATTTGGGAAAGCTTGTCATGCACCAGTTGAACTTGAGCATAAAACATATTGGGTTATTAAAGAATTTAATTATACTTTAAAAATGTTATTGCAATTGAATGAGCTTGAAGATATAAGGAATGAATCTTATGAAAGTGCTAAGAATTACAAAGAAAAGATGAAGATGTAGCATGATTGAAATATTCTGACTAAAAAATTTTAGCTAGGGCAGTTTTGTTATATAATGCAAGGTTAAGATTATTTCCAAGCAAACTAAAGTCCAGGTGGATGGGCCCATTTGTTGCGATGAAAGTTTATCCTTATGGAGCTGTGGATATTAAAAATCCTAAAACTGATAAAATATTCAAAGTGAATGGTCATAGGCTGAAACCCTATTTCTTAGGTGACCAATTTAAATTAAATGATTTTCTAACGTTGGGTCAACCAGAATAAGCACTAGTTACGTCAGACTGACGATGTAAAACCAAGCGCTCTGTGGGAGGCACCCTATAGTTATCTGTGTGTTTATTTTTATTATTATGTTGTTATGTGTGATTTAAAAAATTATGGTAGTATTTTGATTTTATATTAGATTAGTAATAATTTTAAAGCCTTTAAAGATGACTTAGACATATTAGAACGAATGTTTGGATATTAAGTTGACCTGTGCTAAATTGAGCACTAGCACTTAAGCACTAATATCCTGCTCTTAAGCGCAATAATTAAAAAACATGTGCGAATTTTGATTTCTAGAAGCTCTAAAATGCAAATTGGTTGGCTTGAACGTGTAAGAGCAGTTCTAAGACATGCCTAGGAGTTATCGGGGAGTTTTATGCCTATAAATAAAGGGTGTATGAGTAAGAATCTCACCACACCTTCATTTAACCCTAATTCTAAGTGAAAAAGAGAGAATCTTGAAAAAATGTTATCTTGGGAGAGTGATTTGAAGAAGGAGGAAGTAATGAGAAAGAAGTTTATTAGTCAGAGTGCGCAAGAGATGTATAATAGTTTTCTAGTCATTAATATTGAAGGAATAACAGAGAAGTTCACTAAGATTGAGCTATCATGGCTTCAATTGAAGCAAAAGCGATGGAAATTAACACACATTTGGATCATATGGGATGGCAACTGAAGATGTAGTTTAGCCATAAGAGTTTTATAGAAGAAGCAGACAAGACCATGTATCTAAAGAATAAAATCTAAAGAATAAAAGGATTGAAGAAGATTCAACTAGAGTTATTAACCATCGTCCGTTCTTTTAGATATATATTCCAAATACTGAAGGAGAAACTAATGATAGGTCAGACTTTGTTCCATCAACTAGAGAATGGAATTAATCATGTGGTTAAGTTCTTTGTTTAGTGTTTTGTGTGCTTAATGTTCTTTGTTAATGTTAAGTGTGTTTTAAAGTGTTTTTATGTGTTGTTTAGAGCCTGTGTTAGGAATTTTCTCTTCCAAGACTATTTTGATTGAGAATTTATGTATTTAAAATATTTGTAATTGTTTGTGAATGAATTTAATTATTTTGTTTGTGAAAAATGTTATGTATTTAGTGGTGAATTGAATTAGTTTTAATTGGTGACATTTTGATTTAGAAGAAAGCAAGAGAGAAGAAAATATTATATAAAATGTTTTTGAGACCATAGAGGGTTGATTGACTTAGGTTAGAGTGCATTTCACTTAAATGAAAAAAAATCAAAAATTGTGCGCTGGTGCCTAAGAGCCAAAACTCGTGCTTAAGAGCTTCCTAAACAGATATACTAGCGCCTAAGAGCCGAACCATTCGCGCTTAAGCGCCAATTCACAAAAACCTATTCGCGAACAGTTTTAAGTAAATTTTTGGTCCGAAAATCTCCATTTTTTTCCCAACTTCATTTTATATCTTCAGTTTTTCACAATTTCTAGGCCAGGGCATCAACTATTTTGAAGATTTCTTGGTGGATTCAAGCCAAATTTATTAGATATGATCTTCTTGAGGTAAGAGCTTCACTTCTATTTAAATATTTATGATTTTTACCATGTATTTTAGGCACATTCATAATCTACCCAAAAATCACTATACATGGTGAAAATTTTGAAAAAAATGATGAAAAATGCATAGATTTGTTAGTTTAAGCTTTTAGAAGTTGAGTTTAGTGATTTGGAGTTGATGTGGAATTATTTTGAATTTTATACAAATTTTTAAAAAGTGGCACCAAGAATGAAAAGAAGCAAAGGAAAAGCTCTGTTCAATTTCAAGCAAATTTGTTAGTTCGAGAGCTCAGGATCGGCAATGATGCTTTACATACAAGGAAACTGATTGCTGAGCGACGTTTCAAA
Source organism: Phalaenopsis equestris (assembly GCF_001263595.1). Lineage (NCBI taxonomy): Eukaryota > Viridiplantae > Streptophyta > Magnoliopsida > Asparagales > Orchidaceae > Phalaenopsis > Phalaenopsis equestris. The sequence continues at coordinate 51 of NW_018219355.1, read as the reverse complement.
AGTACAGGAGGAGTTGTTGAAGAGTTGATTGTTAGTCGCCAGTGGGAGTGG
>NW_018219354.1:6923-7487 GCF_001263595.1 Phalaenopsis equestris | reverse complement strand
TAATAAAGATCAAACCGATCCTTGCCTTGCCTGGTGTAACTGTGTCTAATCCCTTATTTTTTCTGGCTGATGAAGCACCGTCGAAGTACATTTCCCAGCGCTGCGCACTGGAAAATTCCATCTATAGTATCTGCTCTTCCGGTAACTCATCGTTGAGAGCGGATCCAGCTGGCAGTGGGTGTGCAGTGAGAAAATCTGCTAAAATCTGTCCCTTGATAGCATGGAGGGGCACAAAAGTAATATCAAATTGCAATAAGATCATTGACCATCTCGTTAGACGTTAGGAGAGTGTTGGTCGGGTCATCAAATATTGCAATGGATTAACTTATGAAATTAGGGTGATCTTATGAGAAAGCATGTAATGTCTAAGCTTTTGAGCTGCAAAAATTAGTTCTAGACAATGCTTCTCAACAGTCGGATACCTTACCTCCGTCGGTATTTGACGACGACTCAAGTAGTAGAGAGCATTTTCTTTTCCCTCCTCATTGACTTGGGCTAAGAGGGCTCCAAGAGAGTCATCCAAAGCCGCGATATAAAGTATCAACGGTTTTCCTGGGATAGGGG
>NW_018219354.1:2705-4708 GCF_001263595.1 Phalaenopsis equestris | reverse complement strand
AGTTAAGAGTTGCTCGAAGACCCTCTAAAACTCTGGATAACACAAATCTGCCAATGTTAAAGGAAATGTAGAGCGGACAGTTGTGGTCGGTTTGATTATGCGGCTCTTCCACTGGCGGAGGTGGGGGTATCTCTTCTCGAGTCATTAATTGTTTTCCTTTGTCAGCTGGAGCTGTTCTTGGTGGTAATGCTTTTCCGCTCCTTAAGTTAATTTCTGTGACTTCTTCTTCATGAGATATCATTGCTGAATCTTCTGGTATCTTTTCCCCTTCTTCGGTGGGATCTAAGTCGATGGTGAGCGGTGCACCGTGACGCTCGAGAGTTGGCTCTTTGTTGTCAGTGCTGTTGTAAGCAATGTCGTTGATATCTTCTTTAGACTTGACAACAAGTTCATCGGACTCAAGTACGATTTGAGGATCATTTTGAGGATTGAGATCGCAACCAGCTTGGTTATAATCAGTTACGTTATTACCAGAAATAGTCAAAACGTAGCCAGAATTACAACCATTATATTCATAAGACCCCGGAGGGACAAAAAGATAATCATACAAAGTCAAGGGTTCGAGGACTTTCTTCCCTGAATCCGAGACAACCAATCTAGTAGAGGCAACCTCTATCCTACCCCCGGCTATTAATCTTGGCATTAACCCTCTTCTTTCTCTTGTTCTTTGTCTTGGATGATGATGGATTTTCTGGTGAAATCTTCATCTCGGGTTCGGTATGCTGCAGACTCTGAATGGAGACTTGTTTGATGCAGACTGTAGCTTGTTCAGTAACTTCTCTTTGTCCTTGATGATGACAGATCTCCTAACAAAACCTTCATCTCGGGTTTGGTATGCTGCGAACTCTGAATGGAGGCTTGTCTTGATGCAGACTGGATCTTGTTCAGTATTTTCTTAGATGATCTTCTCTAGACCTCATTCCATCCTTCTTCTCTGGTATATGTAGAAGATTTTTTTGACGAAACTTGTATTTGATTGAGGACCCTTTTGAGTTCGTCTCAAGTTGTACTCCATCCATCTGTTCCAATATATGGATCAATTGGGGAGATTGGCTCAGCCGAAATCATATTTATTGAAATTTTTTCAGGTTCTCTTAAATATTCTGTTGAGATTGTTATGTTCCCTTCGTTAAGGTTCTTCTCAAGCCAGTCCTTAAAGACAAAGCATCACTCTATAGTGTGTCCGAGCAACCGGTGGTATGGGCAATAATTTGGTTCATTTTTCCTAACCACCTCTTTGGACTTCTTCGAGTCTAGTATTCTGAATTCTGGCTTCTTCAACAGACTTCTGAATATTTTAGGTATAGCTTCATCTTTGAAAGAATACACTATTTTACATCATTCTGATAAGGACATTTTCTTATCCACTGTTCAAGGTGATCTTTCTTGAGGCAGTAGCTAATTGGATTGACTACTCTGTTTCTGAGCATACTGCGATGAAGACTGGCAAGGATCTTCTGCATATATCTTCATTGGCTGCTTTTCTTTGTTGATAGTTGCTACTACTCCTGATTTCTTTTCAAACGCTCTGATCACCTTAGCCTTTTTGTGTGACTCCATGTGCTTGATTTCTTCTTGAAGACTGCTGGCTTTATTGAGCAGAATCTCCAATGATTTGATGGTGAGTCCCTTGAGCATGAAAGCTACTGGTCCATGAATGCTCTTGAGTAGAATTTCAATCGCATGAGGTTCCTGTAGCTGAGGTTCACATTTCATGCTAAGGTTTCTCTACCTCAAAATATAGTCCACCAAAGTCTTGCTAGGTTTTTGTTTTTCCATCATGAGCTCTCCAATAGACACATGATGTTGCCTCCCCCGGTGAATCTTTTCACAAACAGCTGTTCCAACTCGAAAAATGTTTTAACTGACCCATTGGGCAAGTCAGTGTACCCGTCAAAAGCAATACTTGACAAGCTGTTGATGAATTGCTGGCAGAGTAGAGCTTCATTATTTCTCGTGTTGCCACAGTTCCACAATTGGCTCGAAAATGTGTTATGTGTTGT
>NW_018219354.1:0-2672 GCF_001263595.1 Phalaenopsis equestris | reverse complement strand
ATCTTGAAGTTTGGGGTTACAAATCCCTTGGGGAAGGGCACGGCATCAAATTCCTCCGGATAAGGTCTACCCTTTAAAATTGATGCTCCGCCCTTAGACTGGGCTAAGGCATCCCGTACTTGTTCAACCATTTGATTGAACTCTTTTTCTGGCGTGGCACTTGACGGAGAATCCTTATTCGATTGTTCTTCTTTGTCCGTCGAAGTAGCCTCCCTTCTTTCATCTGCGATGTGTATGATTTCTGGCTGGTTAATCTCCGGAGAAGCCAATCTTGGTGCTTGGGATTGCCCCTGAATGGTGGTCATAGCGGTCATAGATGCAGTCATTTCTTCTATTCTTTTCTCCAATAGAACAACTTGTTCATCCCTGAGGAGGATAACCCTACGCAGCCCATCTACGGCATTCTCTTTCGTATGAGGTTGAGCTTCGCGCGCAGATGTGACAGCTCTGGCTCCGATCACACGGACATCCATGGACATCCATGAAATCTTCTCCATGAAATCTTCTTCCAAGTAATCATCATAATCAAAATCCTCGTTGTCACTATTGACGGAAACTCTGTTTTCTCGTGCTAACACTCAACTTTTTCCTCAATTATCGATTCCTTGATTGCTTTAAGATCTGGAGGACCTTAATGAAAATCCTCAACTTATTCCTACATCTCGCTGGCTACTGTCGCGACGATGTCAGATATTTCAGGCACTGGTTTTACTTCCTGTCCTGCAGGCTCATTGAACTGTATCGGTGCAGCGACCTTGGGTACCCATACCCTCTCCTTCTTTGACGATGATGCCTCAGGATGAGACGTCTTACTAGAGACATCAGTATGTCGAGGGAAGGTATGCTCCCCGTGGTGTAGACCGGTTACAGTGTCAGGTAATCTTCTTGTCTTTATTTCCATGATTGAAGAAATAACGGGTGAACCTTTCGGACCCAGTCTTGACTTAATCGGCCGGCGACCTGTGGTTCTGGTGGTGGTGTGATCGTTGGTGACCATAACAGTATCAACTCGGTTTCCCAAATGGAGCCAGACGGGAACACCGGTAGGTGACTCTATAATCGACCTACGAGATTTTCTAGCGGACTTAATATCCTTCAAAATTTCATTCTTCATATGAGGGGAAATTGCATGTCCCACTCGTTTAAGTAGTTCACTAACAGTACATCCTTCTTTAATAGCAAGACTTCTGAAGACTGCACTAACACGGGTGATGGGGCTGAATTTCTTTCCCTTCTCACCACGTTCATGAGGTGATGGTAATGCAGCAGCAATCTTCCGGATACTCTCATATCCATCAGTATCTGTCAGAGGATGGAATCTACTTCCTCGCAGGAGTGGGAAGACTTCTGGTAATACCTCTTCAATTTGATGAGACTCCTTCTCATCAGGTGTGCTCTCAAGCGTCTGGGTTGTGATGGCCTTCTAATAGTGAGGGTACCTTTTCTAGTTTTCTAAGACTAGTCAATAGGAAAATCCTATGGCTAGACCTAGGCTACTAAAGAAGTTTCTAGACCTCAACCAAAAGTGAGGTCAACACTCCTCCTCAACGGGTATCTTCTCAGGAGCCTGGGCTTTGATGGCCCTCCAAACTTTTCTGTTACAGTTCCTCCTTTGAGTTCAGGTCAGTGGTACAGTCCTCAAACTTGATCCAATCTCAAACACAAGTGGTGGGACAATTAATCCCTCAGTCGGATCCTCAACAATCATCACTTCTTTCCCCTTAGCAACAGCGGGGCTAGCGGTCTTGACAGGTGTCGTGACGGTAGTAGCTTTAGCCTTCGTGCAGGCAGGGAAGTCTTGCAGGCAATTCAGGTTGAATTCTACAGACAGCTCCTGCATTTCTGGAGTGGTTATCTTCATTACCACGAACGGGGCTTTCCCGAGGATGACCCCGAGGTCTTCAAATCCAGCTCTGAATTTGATGGTGGGGGTGACGTTACGGGCGTTATGGTCCATTGGCAGGTTGCAGTAAAAGGTTAGCGTTGGGTAGGCCATTGCATCGGGCTTTAAAACAGAAAGTTTTACGGTTAGCTATATGGCCAAAAACCTTAAACTTTCTAGTGCAAGCACCGAAAGTAGAGGTTGATATGTAGACCGGGCGGGTCTTAATTTATGGGTATTTATAATCTTATTTAAGAAAAAGTGAAAAATTTAATTAATATAAGAAAATTTTAGAGCGCGAGCAGCACAACACGATTTGGCTTAATTTGTGAAATAACGAATCAAATTTAGAAGGGAGATGTGAAGTATTTTAAGACCCAGTGCTAGAAAATGCCCAGATGGAACTAGTCCATCGAAACACCTATTGGGGGTTTTGACCCCACATAAAATTTTAAAGAGTCCTTAATGGACTTCTGAACCCCTCTGTTCAAAGATGGTTGAACAGCTTGAAGTCCAAGAGTCCTGAAGTCCAAGGAATTAGCAGTACTTTCCCAAGACAGAAATGGGTAGAGTATGCTAACGGAAGAAAGGTAATTTGGTCCAAGGGGGACATGCACATGAACACTTTACCGATGTAAGAAGATAATATTTCTTTATTTGTATGGAGAGAAAAGCTTGTCCCCAACGGAGTCTCCAGAAGCTGTTGAAGATGGCCGTGCTGCCCACCAAGCTAGGTCCAAGCTCCTGCCGCGACTAGTTTGAATTATCTAGTGTGTCAAGTTATAATATC
>NW_018219353.1:1984-2275 GCF_001263595.1 Phalaenopsis equestris | reverse complement strand
TTAGTGTATTGTGAAGGTATAGTAAGAGTATAATGAAACCCAGGGTCAATCCTAAGGCCAAGTAACCCTGTAAAAACTCTTCTTGAGCTTTCCCACAATGATCTTACCTTCTAAACATTAGAGGTTAGGACCAATATGTGGAATCTCAAGTTGAGCAAAGAGAAGAATTTTGAATTTCTAATGGTGAGGATACCTTTTCTAGTTTTCTAAGACTAGTCAATAGGAAAGTCCTATGGCTAGACCTAGGCTACTAAAGAAGTTTCTAGACCTCAACCAAAAGTGAGGTCAACA
>NW_018219353.1:1145-1734 GCF_001263595.1 Phalaenopsis equestris | reverse complement strand
ATAAAAACTTGTGATCGATGTCAATGAGTAGGCAATATATCTAGAAGAAATAAAATGCCTCTGAATTTCATGTTAGAAGTTGAGATCTTTGATGTTTGGGGATTATACTTCATGGGACCATTTATTCCTTCATTTGGAAACTTATATATATTAATTGTTGTAGTCTACATTTCAAAGTGGATTGAAACACAATATTTACCTCATAGTGACGCTAAAAGTGTTTCAAGGTTTTTAATGAAAAATATTTTCACTAGATACGGAATGCCTACAATGATTATCACTGACGGAGGATCCCATTTTAGAAATAAGTACATTCAGAGATTGACAGAAAAAATTAATATGATTCATAGAATCTCTACTGTCTATCATCCTCAAACTAGTGGGTTAGCTGAAGTTTCTAATAGAGAGTTTAAACAAATACTTGAAAAATGTATAAACCCTAGTAGAGTAGATTGGTCCACTAGACTAGATACCGCATTATGGGCTTACAGGACTGCTTATAAGACTTCTATTGGAATGACTCCTTACAGACTGATTTTTGGAAAGACTTGTCACTTACCAGTAGAATTGGAGCACAAAGCATATTGGG
>NW_018219353.1:0-942 GCF_001263595.1 Phalaenopsis equestris | reverse complement strand
ATTGAAGATCAAAAGACTGGAAATAGATTTAAAGTAAATGGACACAGATTAAAACCATATTTTAAGGGTAAAAGACCAAATTTTAAAGAGGTTTTAATGATCAGTCAACCTGAATGACACTTGAATATGTCGGGTTGAAGTCGTTAAACCAAACGCTTTATGGGAAGCAACTCATAGTTATCTTTACTTTTACTGCGATTATAGTAGTTTTTATTTAAAATCATAGTTTATTTGTTGTAGTATTAAGCTCTACTACTCTTCTTTACCCTTGAATCATCATAAGAATTGTATCTATAAGAAAAAATTAGAACGCATTCGGACCAGAGCGAAACTGTGCAACTTTTGTCTTGGGCGCCGACGGCGCCATTGACGCCGCCGACTGCGAGACCGGCGGGATGGCGGTGCGGACGACGCCATCAACGCCACCGTCGGCGAGACCAGTGAGAGGCGGTTTCTTGTGTTCGATGAGCGATTTTTGACGTTTTTTGGGCGGGAATAGTCTTTTTAAACTCAAAAATTTTGAACTCTAGTTCATATTTTCTCCCCAAAAATGAAGAACAACTCTGTCAATTTCATTCCTATGGCGTCCAATTCCCCTGATAATCCCAAAATGCGAGTTTTCAATCGGCAAAAGTTCATTAGTGCGGAAGCGCAGCGAATCTTCAACAAGTTGCTGACGAATAAAAGATTAATCAAGGAACGAGGATTCGTGAATCGCGGATTGAATAATCCCACGACGACAATTGAAGAAATAATAGTGCGGTGAAGATAGGAAGTGTTGTGCTATACTACCGCTGGCGTGGTTGTTCCTGTGGTAAAAGAATTTTATGCAAATTTGCATGAAATTAACCAATGAGTTGTTTATGTGCGAGGTAGATGGATCATTTTCACTCATGCACGGATCAAAGAATTATACATGATAGAGAACATTTCTGTCTACCA
>NW_018219352.1:0-846 GCF_001263595.1 Phalaenopsis equestris | reverse complement strand
TTGGATGTAATATTCACTTTAGTTGAAAAACTCAATAATCTCAACGTATTTTAACAAATCAATTTGTTAGATTGAAAGTAAATTAAGATTGAAGTAAAAATATAATAACAATTTCTTTAACATTTTCGTGGCTCAACCAATTCAAATTACCATTTCACAAATCTCAAGACAATGAGAAATACAGAGAAAACTACTCAGATCTCATGAGAAAAACACAACAAAACTTGGAATTCATATATAAAATCAAAGTCATACAAACTACAACAATAAATAAACTTATCTCTAATTTCTCCCTAAGAAAACTCCTTGAAGTTCCTCTGAATCTCTTCCTTTCTTTACAGCACACAGAATTCCTCCTCGAAGTAGTAAGGAGGAAGAAATCTCTCACTTTACCTCCACTCTTACAATTTCTCGAAGAATTCCTCACAGTTATACGCTCTAGCAAGCTTTCCACGCACTAATGGATACTTTCTAACCTCCAGGACTCCAAAAATCTCTCTATTTTCGGCCAAAAAGTTCTCTTTAAAGATGTGGATGAGTTTTCCCCACCCCCTCAAAATTTTTGCCCCCCCCCAACCCCAGGTGGCAAACCCCCGCCGATCTCGCCGTCGGCGGCCTCGAAGGCGCCGTCGGCGGATCTTCTTAATGAATTAATTCTGGAGTCTCGGGAAAATCTCGTTGTCAGCGGGGTCGATGGCGTCGTCGGCGCCCTAGTTCAATCTTCACATTTTGGTCATTTTTCGCTCCAAATTCGCTCATTTTTGCATCTTTTTGCTACAATGATCCTATTTCATCATTTCTGCAATAAAATATCAAAAACACATTTCTTTAAAGTGCAATATCATC
>NW_018219351.1:1497-3725 GCF_001263595.1 Phalaenopsis equestris | reverse complement strand
TTTCATCTTTGGCCCTAACTGGTGAGCGCCACACATTTTGGTATGTACTTCTTGGTTTTAAAATCGATTTAAAATTTTATACTGTCTGGTGACTTGCTGGATGACGAGTTGTGAGTCACCATAGAGGGATTGTGAGTTACCATAGACGGAATATCTGTTATATCAATCAAGGTTGCCAACTCCAACCCGGTAATTAAGGTTTCATATTCTGCTTCGTTGTTGGTACATGTATAAAACCAATACCGTCTTTGGCTAATATAACTGTGCCTGATCCTTTATCCTTTCTGGCTGACGATGCTCCGTCAAAGTACATTTCCCAGCATTGCGTACTGGAGAATTCCATTTGTAGTACATGCTTATCTGATAGTTCATTATTAAGATGGGACCCAGTTGGAAGTGGGTGTGAGGCGAGGAAGTTTGCAAAAATATGTTCCTTGATAGCACGGAGGGGAACAAAAGTTATATCAAATTGCAATAAATTCATCGACCATCTTGCTTGACGTCCGGAGAGTGTTGGTCGGGTCATCAAATATTGCAACAAATTAACTTTTGAAATTAAGGCAATCTTATGAGAAAGCATGTAATGTCTAAGTTTTTTAGCAATGATAATCAAGGCTAGACAATGCTTCTCAATAGGTGGATACCTTATCTACGTCGGTATTAGGCGGTGACTCAAGTAGTAGAATGTGTTTTCTTTACCTTTGTCATTGACTTAGGCTAATAGGGCTCCAAGAGAGTCGTCTAAGGCTGTGATATAAAGAATTAATGGTTTCCCTAGGAAAGGGGCTGCCAAGGCAGGAGATGTCATTAAATATTGCTTAACGTCCTCAAAGGCCCATTGGCATTTCTCTTCCCAAACAAATTTGACATCCTTTTTAATTAATGCCGAGTAAGGCTGACACTTACCGGAGAGATTAGAAATAAAGAATCTCAGATATGTCAACTTCTCTTGGAAGGAACATAGTTGCTTCAAAGTTATCGGATGATGCATTTTCAAGATGGCTTTAATCTTATCTGGGTCAATCTCGATTTCTCGATGATGGACAATGAATCCTAAAAATTTACTGGAGGTAACGCCAAAGGCATACTTTAAGGGATTCATTTTAAGGTCATATTGTCGTAACCGTTCGAACATGATATGCCTAAAATATATAGTGTTTTTAGACACAATTTTATACCTATTTTTGAGATATTGCACTTTAATGGAAGGTATTTTTATTTTTTTCTTTCAGATACAGGTAAAATGGTGAAAAATGCTTAAAGGAGTGAAAAAGGATCAAATTTGGAGCAAATAGGTGAAAAATGTGCAAAAGTATTTTGGCATCTAAGCGCCAGATCCGATGCTTAAGCATCGATTAAATAGAGAAGGTCGTGCCTAAGAGCAAGAGGCCCCGCGCTTAAGCATCAGTGGCAGTTATTGGATGAGGTAAAGTTGGTTTTTACGAATTTTGAAATGTTTCTGTGGTACTTAATGGCTTAATAGGTGGTTGCAACCACCACAGACGAAAATTATTGCAAAAGGATGCATCTCTTGGGGAAATACATCGAATCAAGACACATTTTAAAGAGATACCAAGACACCTTTTGTAGAATTATAAAAGAAGGGAGATTGAGACTTTTAAAGGGGTCCTGAAAGTACTGGGAATGTTTTGAAAGTTTTAAAAATGGGGTAGGATGCATTTCTTAAGAAAATACATCTAATCAAGACACATTTTGAAAAGATACCAAAGAACCCTTAGAGAATTATAAAGGATAGTTGTAAAATGAGTGTTGTAAAATAGAAGAGATTCAAAGGAACTTTAAGAGTTTGGTGGAGGACTTGAGATAAGTTTTTATTTTTTGTTTTAGACAAATTTTAGTTTCAATTGAGACTTGTTGTTGGTTTGATAATGATTTCTACTTTTAAACTAAAGTGTGGTTTTCTTTTCTCCATGGATTTAAAAAGTAAATATCTTTATCGTTCTTCTTAAAAAGATAAGTAACTAAGTGTTGGATAAAAGTTGTGAAGAGTATTGATCTTTAATGTTGAAGAAGTTGTGATTTAAATCCATGTACTTCATTTACTTCTTGATTTGTCCAATCTAGATGTTAAAATTTGTTGTGAGAACATGTAAGAATTAGGCTAGTATTGTCTCTGTCAACAATTGGAAAGAATCACATGAGGTTGTATGATTGAGAATGTAGTTCATATGATTGAGTGCAAATAAATAGGGAAATATTCATTGAAG
>NW_018219351.1:699-1274 GCF_001263595.1 Phalaenopsis equestris | reverse complement strand
GAAATATATTAAAATATATTTCTCCTTATCATGAATTCCTATACTTATTACTGATTCATGATAAGGAGAAAGATATTTTCATATTTAGTGCTTTTCCTCTACAAAAACTCAAGTTATCTTTTTAAGTTTCTTCTGTTTTTGTCAAAAAATTAAAATTACCAAAAATATTTAAACTTTAGATTGTTTTAGGTTCTGATACGAGATGTCAGCCCCCAAGTGGAGAGAATCGAAGGAACTTTAGAGTGAGATCTAGTATTTTCCCTGCCTAACCGGTCTTTCGAACTATTCAAACTTTAAATTAGTCAATGTTCTCTACAGCATCTCTAGTAAGGGTAAAGAATATTATTGCTCCTATTTGGCACAACACAATATGCATACTTCCATTACAAAATTCCTATACTTATTACTGATTCATGATAAGGAGAAAGATATTTTCAAATTTAGTACTTTTTTTCGATAAAAACATAAGTTATCTTTTTATGTTTGTTCTGTTTTTAGTTAAAATATTATAATTACCTAAACTTTTTTTACTGCAAAAACATCTTTAGTATAAATAATTGTCTTTTTAAAAATAG
>NW_018219351.1:0-633 GCF_001263595.1 Phalaenopsis equestris | reverse complement strand
ATCAAAAAGTCTTATATTACTTGATAACGATACGTATACTTGTGTAGTATCCCAATATATATAAATTAAAAGTTAAATTCTTATTTTTCTTCAAGATCAAGTTTTTGGTTTTGTTGCTAAATAAAGAAAATATAAGTGAAAAATATAATCAGAATTATTCTTATATTATTGCATATAAGCAGTTTCAAGATCAAGTTTTTGGAACTGTTGCTGAGGAAGTGAAGCAAAAATTCTAAAGAATCTATTGTTTTAAAAACAAATTTTTATTTTTAGAAAGTCTTGTTTAAATTTTAAGTTAATGTATTTTATTTTGTGTGTTTAATTTTATTTTTTTTTTATGTTAGTGTATGCGTAGTTCAGGTTTTAAAGGACTAGTGCCCTACAATTTTGAATTAGAGAGAACTCTTAGAAAAATTAGAATAACAAAAAAAATAAAAAAATCTTGAAAAATAGATAAAATTTACAAAAATGGCAAACCAAAAAGATCACAATGCTGAAATTCATCAAGACTTTAGACCTTTAAGAGAATATGCCAACCCTACTGTAGATGAACTTCATTGTACTATTGAAAAACCTACAGTAGTGGCTAATTCATTTTAGTTTAAACATGCTATTATCCAAATGGTAAAAAAT
>NW_018219350.1:18721-22579 GCF_001263595.1 Phalaenopsis equestris | reverse complement strand
TAAAATTGTCATGCAAAGAAAATATTTAAATTTGCAATTAAAGTTATCTTGGTTGTAATAATTCATAATATTAGGTTCAAATATTAAACATTTAAATATTGCCTACAATAGCATTATGCAAATTATGCTTAAATTATACTGATAAAATTGATTGTGTTTGGAAGGGATCTAAAAACTGCTCTCTTACCATCTTTTGCAAGGATGGAATGCTTTTTAAAAAGTAGATTATGCACTGATAACTCACTATCTAAAGATTTTTCTCTTGTTAAGACTTTTTTCAGTTTGAAGGTTTTCCATTGGTGCAAGCATTCATGATTAATTATCTCTCCCACAAATGAGAACTTTCAAATAATGAAAATTATGATCCAGGGGGTTTATCTTGGGAGATCATGATTTTGTCATCCCGGGTGAATTGTAGAAATTAGTTTATTACCTTACCAGGTCTATTTTAACTCAACTCTAAAGTCATGAACCATGTGTTGCTTTTAATGAAACCTCATAAACTGCAATAAAAACTATTTAAATGACCAATCTTAGATCGATTCAAGTTTTAAAGAGGGCTTTGTACCGAATCAAATGTTTTAAGAAATGTCATAAGCTTGAATATATGTCATTATGAACAATGCAAACTTTAAATTTAAAAGCATTACGGTTGATGGGGGACATGTTACAATTAGGTCGACGGGGGACTTTGCCACACCTTTATTGGTATAAATTTTAATCTTTGTTTAGTTGAGAATATTGAGATAGAATAAGCTTGTACGTGAGTTTGGGTAAAAAAAGTAATTTAGCACATTGGTCAACTCAGTGTGGAGGTAGAGTTTATTCTAAGCTCAGAGTAGTTAGTATTTTATATTTTTATGCTTTTGCTATTTTTTATGAATTTTCATATTTGTGATCGTATTTTTATATATTTCTGGGTCATTGCTTCCTCATTATTTTTGTGGTATTTTATAATGAGCATTTTATTGACCAGGTTCATTGGTCGGGGTCGATTCTGATCCAAAATTCACTAGACCTAAACTCACTTGATCCAAACTAATTGGAATATTAAACTGTTTAGAAAGTCAAAACCAAATATGACCTGCCTTCCACTTGTTCGCTTGAATTCGACCCGCGTAACTCATTCAACATAAGCCAAAATAGCTATCCGAGTCATATTTAGATTGATGGGTCAGTTTTGGGTCAATTTAGGTTGGTGGTTCAACTTGCAAGACGATATGATGCCGATTGTTGTTTTACAGGTTGATTTGAATCCTCCAAATTTGATATTTTATTGAGTTAACTTTTTTGGGGAATGTTTCATTTCAAGTTTGATTGTGCTATAAATTGTAGGAGGCATTTCAAGTCACCAATTTGTGGTTGGAGAGATTCATATTTTTTGTATCTTAGTGATGATGAACCAATTTTTGTTCCATGATTCATTTTATGTATTTTTATCGTTTTATATTATAGGAATGAGTTCTTAATCCATCTTGATCCCGGTGTGAGTAACAGTGTGTTTGGAGTATTAGAGCTCTATTCTTAAAATTTTGACATGGATTTGCTATAGCACCCCTAAAAATCTTGTTGACTTATGTCCAATATGATAGAAATGACATATCGGATGGTGCATAACAGAGATATTTTTGAGAGATCCATATTAATTATTGGATAGCTGTGCGGGACAATGACAACCTCCTATCTAATAAGATTTGGTCATGTTTAGATCGTAAAGATCTTGAGCCATACCATACATATGGAAAACTATGCTTTGGGCAAGAATCAAGCTGAATTTAATAGGTCATTAGACATGGTGAAATTTGTGATCAGATTCAAGACATCGCATGGCATAGTGAACCTCACTTACACATAGATAACCATGCTTTCGTGGCCATGGGCTCTTCTGCACTTACAGTCGCAATGAAGTGACTCCTTGCAGATGAAGTTGAAGCTAGGGAGAATGTGCATAGAGTCGACTGTACTTTAAGGAACCCCATACACCTAATATTTATTGAAGTTTCTTCTATAAGCCAGCTACGTGGCATTTTGGAAGTCCTTTCTGAGAGTTGGAGCGAGGATGGTATATATACAATGGAGGGAAGCTCTCTAATTTAGATTCGTGAGGCTAAAGCCCTTTTTGACTTTGCTTTAGGTTAAAAGCTTATACGTAGGGCTATACTTAGGCTTGACTCGTACTCGGATCGTTCGAAATTAATTCTATTCAAAATTGGCTCATTTGAAATTGCTCGTGAACAATTTGTTTGTGTACAACTCGATTTACATATTTATATTCTTGTTCGTGTTTTGCTCAAAATTTGCTCGTTTAAGTTTTTATTGGAAAAACAGATATAGGGTGTTGAATTAGAATCCACACTATTTCTATACGATAAAAGATGCAGAATCACACGACGACACGAGCTTGTGGTGCTTTAAACTTATATATATATATATATATATGTGTGTGTGTGTGTGTGTGTGTGTGTGTGTTTGTGTGTGTGGGTATATATAACATATTGTTATATAAATAATATATATATTTTTCTTTATTTTGAGCTAAAATAAGCATTTTGAGCTAAAATAAGTCGAACACGATCGAGCAAAGGGATGCTCGTTTTCGGCTCGTTTATAATTCAAATTTAAAAAAAATTGTTCGTGTTTAGCTCATTTACTTAACGACCGATTTGAGCAAGAGCTACTTAATGAGCTGAATACCAGTTCTTTGTGAACAACGAACTTTCTTATCAGCCCTACTTATGTGGGAACGACTTGAGAGTTGAGACACATTTTGATACCCTCCCCTCCACACAACAACCTGAGTTTGACGCAGCTATCCAGATCATTCTTATTTTGAGAACTTCATGGTTCCAACACTTCCACTGCTTTCGAAAAGATGTTGCATGATGAATTTGGATTGTGCCAGAGTTGGATTTGGATTAAAGACCATCATAGCCTAGTCCAATCTAGATGTGATATGGAAATCTTGCTTTGCTTTGAGTGAGCGATCTTAAACTTTTTATAGGCTTAGTCTATATAGAGAATGCCTAAGAAATACATAAACTATTTGCTACTCTTTTCATGCGTTATTGCAGCCCCCGCTTTGTCCTTGCCCTGCTTTGGAGAGCAATGATATATTTGTACACCGCGGACTCAGATCTGACCTGTTTTTGGAACTAATTTTGTAAGAAATAATCATAAGTTCATGATAACTAACCATAGCGTGATGTGTCCCTTCCGTTTTCAGTGCCGTTGGAGACACTTGTGTGGCGATGGATGAATGGGTTAGTCATCCAACCGAGCACACTGCTCTAGATGACATTCTTCCTTGCGTGAATGTTGCCACAGCAAATCAGTCCTTATACAGCAGCCGAGAAGTTACCTACAGGTTGGCGGACATTGTCAATAATGTCATCAATGGGGTGTCCAACCCTTCTAACCCATCCATCCGCTTCAACCAATCTGGGCCATTGATGCCGACACTTTGCAATCCATTCAACCAAGGTCTAAGCAATCGTTCTTGTGCCACCGGTGAGGTGCACTTCAGCAATGCATCTCAGGTATGTTTAGTGCCATGCTTCTGGTTATTTTCTTAAATAAAGTTGTTATGTCAATATTGTTTTTTGAGGCGACTTATATAAATATCACTAAATTCTTATATATATATATCTAGCACACACACACACACATATATATATATATATATATTCGCGTACTCAGATCAGTTGGTCGGACATCTGTTTGTCAGTTATAAGTCCCCTCTAGTTTGGGGTTCAATTCCCCCCGGGTGTTGTGCGGTACTCGAATTCTTAGGCCCATACGGGAGGGCTGGGGCTAGTATAATAGCCTCCAACCATTTCTTTTAAACAATATATATATATA